>NC_069499.1:1381233636-1381531136 GCF_027579735.1 Bombina bombina
TCTAAGGAATGGAATAGGCCTGGTACTTCTTTTATTCCTTCTTCAAGGTTTAAAAAATTGTATCCTTTGAACAGCAGTTTCATTGGAGTGTAGGGAAAAAATCCCCAAAGTTGATGGGGCTCTCTCTACTCTTGCTAAACGTACTACTATTCCTATGGAAGATAGTACTTCTTTTAAAGATCCTTTAGATAGGAAACTTGAATCGTATCTAAGGAAAGCCTATTTATATTCAGGTCATCTTCTCAGGCCTGCAATTTCTTTGGCTAATGTTGCAGCTGCATCAACTTTTTGGTTGGAAAGTTTAGCGCAACAAGAATCGCATTCTGATTTGTCTAGCATTGTTCGCTTGCTTCAACATGCTAATCATTTTATTTGTGATGCCATTTTTTATATCATCAAAATTAATGTTAAATCTATGTCTTTAGCTATTTTAGTTAGAAGAGCATTGCGGCTTAAATCTTGGAATGCTGACATGACTTCTAAGTCCAGATCGCTATCTCTTTCTTTCCAAGGTAATAAGTTGATTCTCAGTTGGATTCGATTATTTCAACTGTCACTGGGGGGAAGGGAGTTTTTTGCTCAGGATAAAAGACCTAAAGGTAAATCTAAAGCTTCTAACCGTTTTCGTTCCTTTCGACAAATTAAGGAACAGAAGCCTAATCCTTCCCCCAAGGAATCGGTGTCCAATTGGAAACCTTCTTCAAATTGGAATAAATCCAAGCCATTTAAGAAACCAAAGCCAGCCCCCAAGACCGCATGAAGGTCCGGCCCTCATTCCAGCTCAGCTGGTAGGGGGCAGATTAAGATTTTTCAAGGATGTTTGGATAAATTCTATCCAAAATTAATGGATTCTGAGTATTGTCTCTCAGGGGTACCGATTAGGATTCAGAGTAAGACCTCCTGTGAGAAGATATTTTCTCTCACGCATCCCAGCAAATCCGGTAAAGGCTCAGGCTTTCCTGAAGTGTGTTTCAGACCTGGAATCTTCAGGGGTAATCATGCCAGTTCCGTTTCAGGAACAGGGTCTGGGGTTTTATTCAAATCTATTCATTGCCCCAAAGAAAGAAAATTCATTCAGACCAGTATTGGATCTGAAAATTCTGAATCGTTATGTAAGAGTAAAAACTTTCAAAATGGTGACTATAAGGACTATTCTACCGTTTGTTCAGCAAGGACATTATATGTCCACAATTGACTTGCAGGATGCATATCTTCACATTTTCCAATTCATCCAGATCATTATCAGTTTCTGAGATTCTCTTTTCTAGACAAGTATTACCAATTTGTCGCTCTTCCTTTTGGCCCAGCGACGGCTCCAAGAATCTTTTCAAAGGTTCTCGGTGCCCTACTCTCTGTAACCAGAGAGCTGGGTATTGCGGTGTTTCCTTATTTGGACAATATCTTGGTACTAGCTCAGTCTTTACGTTCTGCAGAATCTCACACGAATCAACTAGTGTTGTTTCTTCGAAAACATGGTTGGAGGATCAATTTACCAAAAAGTTCTTCGATTCCTTAGACAAGGGTCATCTTTTTAGGTTTCCAGATAGATTCAGTGTCCATGGCTCTGTCTCTAACAGACAAGAGATGTTTAAATTGGTTGCAGCCTATTGGAACCTTCAGTCTCAGTCATTCCCTTCAGTAGCTATGTGCATGGGAGTTTTAGGTCTCATGACTGCAGCATCAGACGCGATCCCCTTTGCTCGTTTTCACATGAGACCTCTTCAGCTTTGTATGCTGAACCAATGGTGCAGGGATTATACAAGGATATCACAATTAATATCCTTACATCCCAATGTTAGACTATCTCTGACTTGGTGGTTAGATCACCATTGTATAGTTCAAGGGGCCTCTTTTGTTCGTCCAACCTGGACTGTGATCACAACAAATGCGAGTCTTTCAGGTTGGGGAGCTGTTTGGGGATCTCTGACAGCACAATGGGTTTGGAAATCTCAAGAGGCGAGATTACCAATCAATATTTTGGAACTCTGTGCGATTTTCAGGGCTCTTCAGATTTGGCCTCTGTTGAATAGAGAACCGTTCATTTGTTTTCAGACAGACAATGTCACAACTGTGGCATATGTCAATCATCAGGGTGGGACTCACAGTCCCCAAGCTATGAAAGAAGTATCTTGGATACTTGCTTGGGCGGAATCCAGCTCCTGTCTAATTTCTGCGGTTCATATCCCAGGTATAGACAATTGGGAGGCGGATTATCTCAGCCGTCAGACTTTACATCCGGGGGAGTGGTCCCTCCATCCAGATGTGTTTTCTCAGGTTGTTCAGATGTGGAGTCTTCCAGAAATAGATTTGATGGCTTCTCATCTAAACAAGAAACTTCCCAGGTACTTGTCCAGGTCCAGGGATCCTCAGGCGGAAGCTGTGGATGCGTTGACACTTCCTTGGTGTTGTCAACCTGCTTATATTTTCCCGCCTCTAGTTCTTCTTCCAAGAGTGATCTCCAAAATCTTCATGGAGCAATCGTTTGTGTTGCTGGTAGCTCCAGCATGGCCTCACAGGTTTTGGTATGGGGATCTTGTTCATATGTCCAGTTGCCAACCTTGGCCACTTCCATTAAGGCTGGACCTTCTGTTTCAAGGTCCGTTTTTCCATCAGGATCTCAAATCATTAAATTTGAAGGTATGGAAATTGAACGCCTAGTGCTTAGTCATAGAGGTTTCTCTGACTCAGTGATTAATACTATGTTACAGGCTCGTAAATCTGTTTCTAGAAAGATTTATTATCGAGTTTGGAAGATTTATATATAAGATTTATTTTTTCTCATAAATTCTCTTGGCATTCTTTTAGAATTCCTAGAATTTTACAGTTTCTTCAGGATGGTTTGGATAAGGGTTTGTCTACAAGTTCCATGAAGGGACAAATCTCTGTTTTATTTCACAGAAAGATTGCTTAACTTCCTGATATTCACTGTTTTGTACAGGCTTTGGTTCGTGTATCAAGCCTGTCATTAAATCAATCTCTCCTCCTTGAAGTCTTAATTTGGTTTTGAAGGCTTTACAGGCTCCTCCTTTTGAGCCTATGGATTCTTTGGACATTAAACTACTTTCTTGGAAAGTGTTGTTCCTTTTGGCCATCTCTTCTGATAGACGAGTTTATGAATTATCTGCTCTATCTTGTGAATCTCCTTTTCTGATTTTTCATCAGGATAAGGCGGTTTTGCGGACTTCATTTAAATTCTTACCTAAGGTAGTGAATTTTAACAACATTAATAATGAAATTGTTGTCCCTTCCTTGTGTCCTAATCCTAAGAATTCTTTGGAGAGATCCTTACATTCTTTGGATGTGGTGAGAGCTTTTAAATATTATGTTGAAGCTACTAAAGATTTCAGGAAGACTTCTAGTCTATTTGTTATCTTTTCTGGTTCTAGGAAAGGTCAGAAGGCTTCTGCTGTTTCCTTGGCTTCGTGGTTAAAGCTTTTGATTCTTCAAGCTTATTTGGAGTCGGGTCAAGCCCCGCCTCAGAGAATTATAGCTCGTTCTACTAGATAAGTCCCCACTTCATGGGCTTTTAAGAATGAAGCTTCAGTTGATCAGATTTGCAAAGCAGCAACTTGGTCTTCTTTGCATACATTTACTAAATTCTACCGTTTTGATGTATTTGCTTCTTCGGAAGCAGTTTTTGGTAGAAAAGTTCTTCAGGCAGCTGTTTCAGTTTGATTCTTCTGCTTATGTTTTAAGTTTTTCTTTTCATTTATGAGAATAAACCTATATTTTGGGTTGTGGATTAATTTTTTTCAGTGAAAAAATGGCTGTTTAATTTTATCCCTCCCTCTTGCATGGAGTTCCACATCTTGGGTATTGCTATCCCATACATCACTAGCTCATGGACTCTTGCCAATTGCATGAAAGAAAACATAATTTATGTAAGAACTTACCTGATTAACTCATTTCTTTCATATTGGCAAGAGTCCATGAGGCCATGAGTTTTTTGTATAAAGCACAATTATTTCCAAATTCCTTTGTTGATGCTTTTTACTCCTTTCTTTATCACCCCACTACTTGGCTATTCAATGTGGTGAGGAGTGTATTTATAGGCATTTTGAGGTTTGGGAAACTTTGCCCCTCCTGGTAGGATTGTATATCCCATACGTGACTAGCTCATGGACTCTTGCCAATATGAAAGAAATTAATTTATCAGATAAGTTTTTACATAAATTATGGGGGGGGGGGTTTCTTCTTGAGGTAATATTTTTACCTCTTATCCAATCGGCTTACTAGCCAAAAAATAAGTTTTGAACCTGGGCAGCTAGAGGGGGGTAATAAAATGTATACACATTGTAATAAATAAAGGGTTTTTGCGCATCTACAAAAACATTTCATGATGTTAACATCATGAATAAAAAACTACAGAGGTTCAGGATTTACTGTCAGCATACATAAAAGTTAAACCCACTTTAAATTATGTCAGAGTTTAAGTTCTCACTCAAATAAAAAGAAGGAGGGTATTTCCTGGTATATTGTACCAAAATATCATTAGATATATATAGAAATAAATATTTATGAATAAATAGTACATATTGTGCAATGTGCAGAACATTGGAATGTGAAATATTCATATTTTCATGTCAGGTTAGCGTACATTAGAATATGCGATCAGGTTTGCACGAGAGTTGAGTTGTTGTTTTTTCCCACTTTTTTTCTCCATTTATTTCTACGCGATATTGTAAGTTCGGCTTTTTGTGCAAATCGGGTTAGCGCAAGCGCAATAACTTTTTACTTTCAACTCGTAAAACCAGCGCAACCCAACGTGCAAAACGTTTACTTCTAGCTCAATCAGCACTATAGCGAAAGCACTAAATAGCGCTCCACTTGTAATCTAGCCCATAGATATTACATATTGTGTATATGTGTATCATTATTAAAACACATGTATATCATTTTTTTAATACAATTTATATAATTTTTTAAGGATCCCACAATGCTACACTTACTTGAAGGACGTAGAAGCAGCAGTTCAGCTCATTAGAATACTTCGGCCTACTCCTTCCCTTCCCTCTAAACCTTGTTTATAAGCTTTGGTATCTGCTTAGCTTTTCCGGGTAGCAGGTGAGGATATCACCCATTTTAATAATTTAACTAGTGTGATATATGAACATAAATATACAGTACGTTTTAAACATTTTTAAAAATACTGTTTACTGTCCCTTTAACTGAAATTCAAAATGTAAAGGGACATAAAACCCCAAAAATCTAATTTGCTTAATTCTCTTGGTATCCTTTGTTGAAAAACAAAATGTATGCTTATCTGATAAATGTATTTATTTCATGATGGTGAGAACACGCTAGTAATTCCCTTCCTGCAAAAGACACCCCAATACAGCAGTGCTTTAAATACATTTTGTTTTCTTTCATCAGATGGTGAGAGTCCGCCAGTCATCGTGTGTGTAAATCACCATGAAATAAGGGGGGACAAACAGTGAAGGCAGGACGTTAGAGCTTTACTACCAAAAACAGCCACAAAAGAAGCATATAACTCAAAGTGATATAACTATTCACCCTTAGTGCACCTGCGCTACCACTGAGCTCTAAAGCCAAGATCTCAAAGGGAACAAGAAGAGCAGGTGAAGCAAAATACACGATGTACAGCTCAGAAGTAACTTCGGAACGTGCTAAGCCCTAAAATTAAAGCAACAGTAACCTTAAAAAAAAATCTAAATTTTGAAAAGTGCCTAAAATTGTTATAAACTGTTAGTATAAGGTGTATAGTTTAGAAATATTTGTCACCAGACTATCTGAAGAATGCCCAAGTCTAACCCTAACAAATATAATTACAATAAATCTAAATAAAATTACTATCATTACCTAAATAATTCCTATTTAAAACTAAATACTTACCTGTAAAATAAACCCTAAGCTAGCTACGATATAACTAATAGTTACATTGTATCTAGCTTAGAGTTTATTTTTATTTTACAGGCAAGTTTGTATTTATTTTAACTAGGTAGAATAGTTACTAAATAGTTATTAACTATTTAATAACTACCTAGCTAAAATAAATACAAAAGTACCTGTAAAATAAAACCTAACCTAAGTTACAATAACACCTAACACTACACTACAATTAAATAAATTAACTAAATTAAAAACAATTAAATAAATTAAATTAGCTAAATTACAAAGAAAACAAACACTAAATTACAGAAAATAAAAAACAAATTACAGATCTAATTACACCTAATCTAATAGCCCTATCAAAATAAAAAAGTCCTAGCCTAAACTAAACTATCAATAGTCCTTAAAAGGGCCTTTTGCGGGGCATTGCCTCAAAGTAATCAGCTCTTTTACCTGTAAAAAAAAAAAATACAAACACCCCCAACAGTAAAACCCACCACCCACACAACAAACCCCCCAAATCAAAAGCTAACTAAAAAAAACTAAGTTCCCCATTGCCCTGAAAAGGGCATTTGGATGGGCATTGCCCTTAATAGGGCAGTTAGCTCTTTTGCGGCCCAAACCCCTAATCTAAAAATAAAACCTACCCAATACACCCTTAAAAAAAACCTAACACTAACCCCCTGAAGATCGACTTACAGTTCTGAAGACCGGACATCCATCCTCAAGGAAGCGGCAGAAGTCTTCATCCAACCGGGCCGAAGTCCTCAACGAAGCCGGAAGAAGTCTTCATCCAAGCCGGGCGAAGTAGTCATCCAGACATGCAGAAGTCTTCATCCAGACGGCATCTTCTATCTTCATCCATCCAACGCGGATGGGGGTTCATCTTCAAGACATCCGACGCGGAGCATCCTCTTCATCCAGAGTCTTCTTACTGAATGACGGTTCCTTTAAATGACGTCATCCAAGATGGTGTCCCTTAGATTCCGCCAATCGGAATTAAGGTAGAAAAAATCCTATTGGCTGATGCAATAGATGGCTGATGCGAGCTCAATCCTATTGGCAGATAGAATTCTAATAGCTGCAGGTAAGTGAGCGGTGAGAGAAAACTGCTCGTTAGCACCGCATAGCCTCTCCGGATGAAGAGGATGCTCCGCGTCGGATGTCTTGAAGATGGACCCGCTCCGCGTCGGATAGATGATAGAAGATGCTGTCTGGAAGAAGACTTCTGCCCGTCTGGAGGACCACTTCGCCCGGCTTGGATGAAGACTTCGGCCCGGTTGGATGAAGACTTCTGCCGCTTCCTTGAGGATGAATGTCCAGTCTTCAGAACTGTAAGTCGATCTTCAGGGGGTTAGTGTTAAGTTTTTTTAAGGGTGTATTGGGTGGGTTTTATTTTTAGATTAGGGGTTTGGGCCGCAAAATAGCTAACTGCCCTTTTAAGGGCAATGCCCATCCAAATGCCCTTTTCAGGGCAATGGGGAGCTTAGGTTTTTTAGTTAGGTTTTTATTTGAGGGGTTTGTTTGTGTGGGTGGTGGGTGTTTGTATTTTTTTTACAGGTAAAAGAGCTGATTACTTTGGGGCAATGTCCCGCAAAAGGCCCTTTTTAAGGGCTATTGATAGTTTAGTCTAGGCTAGGGTTTTTTTATTTTGGGGGGACTTTTTTATTTTGATAGGGCTATTAGATTAGGTGTAATTAGTTTAAATATCTGCAATTTGTTTTTTATTTTCTGTAATTTAGTGGGGGTTTTTTGTAATTTAGCTAATTTAATTAAATTTAATTGTTTTTAATTTATTTAATTGTAGTGTAGTGTTAGGTGTTTTTGTAACTTAGGTTAGGTTTTATTTTACAGGTACTTTTGTATTTATTTTAGTAACTATTCTACCTAGTTAAAATTATTAACTATTAGTTAGATTGTAGCTAGCTTAGGGTTTATTTTACAGGTAAGTATTTGTTTTAAATAGGAATTAGTTAGGTAATGATAGTAATTTTAATTAGATTTATTGTAATTATATTTAAGTTAGGGGGTGTTAGGGTTAGACTTAGGTTTAGGGGTTAATACATTTAGTATAGTGGCGGCGATGTTGGGGGCGGCAGATTTGGGGTTAATAAATGTAGGTAGGTGGCAGCGATGTTAGGGACGGCAGATTAGGGGTTAATAATATTTAACTAGTGTTTGCGAGGCGGGAGTGCGGCGGTTTAGGGGTTAATATGTTTATTATAGTGGCGAAGTCGTTGGGGGCGGCAGATTAGGGGTTAATAAATGTAGGTAGGTTGCGGCGACATTGGGGGAGGGAGATTAGGGGTTAATAAATATAATGTAGGTGTCGGCGATGTTGGGGGCAGCAGATTAGGGGTTAATAAATATAATGTAGGTGGCGCCGATGTCCGGAGCGGTAGATTAGAGGTTAATAAATATAATGTAGGTGGCAACGATGTCGGGGGTGGCAGATTAGGGGTTAATAAATGTAAGATTAGGGGTGTTTAGACTCGGGGTTCATGTTAGGGTGTTAGGTGTAAACATAAAATGTGTTTCCCCATAAGAATCAATAGGGCTGCGTTACTGAGTTTTACGCTGCTTTTTGGCAGGTGTTAGACTTTTTCTCAGCCACTCTCCCTGTTGATTCCTATGGGGAAATCGTGCACGAGCACGTACGACCAGCTCACTGCTGACTTAAGCAGCGCTGGTATTGGAGTGCGGTAAGGTGCACAATTTTGCTCAACGCTCGCTTCTTGCTTTTTAACGCCGGGTTTGTATAAAACAAAATTTATGCTTACCTGATAAATTTATTTCTCTTGTGGTGTATCCAGTCCACGGATTCATCCATTACTTGTGGGATATTCTCCTTCCCAACAGGAAGCTGCAAGAGGATCACCCACAGCAGAGCTGTCTATATAGCTCCTCCTCTAACTGCCACTCCCAGTCATTCGACCGAAGACAAGCAAGAAAAAGGAAAAACTATAGGGTGCAGTGGTGCCTGTAGTTTAAAAAATAAATAACACCTGCCTTAAAATGACAGGGCGGGCCGTGGACTGGATACACCACAAGAGAAATAAATTTATTAGGTAAGCATAAATTTTGTTTTCTCTTGTAAGGTGTATCCAGTCCACGGATTCATCCATTACTTGTGGGATACCAATACCAAAGCTAAAGGACACGGATGAAGGGAGGGACAAGGCACCACTGCCTGTAAGACCTTTCTCCCAAAAACAGCCTCCAAAGAAGCAAAAGTATCAAATTTGTAGAATTTAGAAAAGGTATGAAGCGAAGACCAAGTCGCCGCCTTACAAATCTGTTCAACAGAAGCCTCATTTTTAAAAGCCCATGTGGAAGCTACTGCTCTAGTGGAATTCTCTCAGGAGGCTGCTGGCCAGCAGTCTCGTAAGCAAAGCGGATTAAGCTTCTTAACCAAAAAGAAAGAGAAGTTGCCGAAGCCTTTTGGCCTCTCCTCTGTCCAGAGTAAACCACAAACAAAGCAGATGTTTGACAAAAATCTTTAGTGGCTTGTAAATAGAATTTTAAACCACGGACCACATCAAGATTGTGTAATAGACTTTCCTTCTTTGAAGAAGGATTAGGACATAGTGAAGGAACAACAATCTCCTGATTGATATTCTTATTAGATACCACCTTAGGAAGAAACCCAGGTTTGGTACGCAACACTACCTTATCAGCATGGAAAATGAGATAAGGAGAATCACATTGTAAAGCCGATAACTCCGAAACTCGTCGAGCTGAGGAGATAGCTACCAAAAACAGAACTTTCCAAGACAACAGCTTGATATCTATGGAATGCAAAGGTTCAAACGGAACCCCTTGAAGAACTTTAAGAACTAAGTTTAAACTCCATGATGGAGCAACAGGTTTAAACACAGGCTTGATTCGAACTAAAGCCTGACAGAACGCCTGAACGTCTGGAGTATTAGCCAGACGCTTGTGCAAAAGAACAGACAGAGCAGAAATCTGTCCCTTTAAGGAACTAGCCGACAATCCCTTCTCCAATCCTTCTTGGAGAAAAGATAATATTCTAGGAATCCTGACCTTACTCCATGAGTAACCCTTGGATTCACACCAATGAAGATATTTACACCATATCTTATGATAGATTTTCCTGGTAACCGGCTTTCGAGCCTGAATTAAGGTATCAATGACCGATTCAGAGAAACCACGCTTTGATAAAATCAAGCGTTCAATCTCCAAGCAGTAAGACGCAGAGAAATTAGGTTTGGATGGTTGAAAGGATCCTGAAGTAGAAGGTCCTGCCTCAGCGGCAGGGTCCATGGTGGACAGGATGACATGTCCACCAGGTCTGCATACCAAGTCCTGCGTGGCCACGCAGGTGCTATCAAAATCACCGAAGCTCTCTCCTGCCTGATCTTGGCAATCAGACGAGGGAGCAGAGGAAACGGTGGAAACACATAAGCCAGGTTGAAGGACCAAGGCGCTGCTAGAGCATCTATCAGCGTTGCCTTGGGGTCCCTGGACCTGGTCCCGTAACAAGGAAGCTTGGCGTTCTGGCGAGACGCCATGAGATCCAGTTCTGGTTTGCCCCAAAGTTGAATCAACTGAGCAAATACCTCCGGATGGAGTTCTCATTCTCCCGGATGAAAAGTCTGCTGACTTAGAAAACCGCCTCCCAGTTCTCGACACCTGGGATATGGATAGCTGATAGATGGCAGGAGTGAACCTCTGCCCATAGAATTATCTTTAAAACCTCCAACATTGCTAGGGAACTCCTTGTTCCCCCCTGATGGTTGATGTAGGCTACAGTTGTGATATTGTCCGACTGAAATCTGATGAACCTGACCCCAGCTAGCTGAGGCCACGCCTGAAGAGCATTGAAAATCGCTCTTAGTTCCAGAATGTTTATCGGAAGGAGTGCCTCCTCCTGAGTCCACGAGCCCTGAGCCTTCAGGGAGTTCCAGACTGCACCCCAGCCCAGAAGGCTGGCATGTCATTACTATAGTCCAATCTGGCCTGCGGAAGCTCATCCCCTTGGACAGATGGACCTGACATAGCCACCAGAGAAGAGAATCCCTGGTTTCTTGATCCAGATTTAGTAGAGGGGACAAATCTGTGTAATCCCCATTCCACTGACTGAGCATGCAAAGTTGCAGCGGCCTGAGATGTAGGCGGGCAAATGGTACTATGTCCATTGCTGCTACCATTAACCCGATTACTTCCATACACTGAGCCACTGAAGGACGAGAAGTGTAATAAAGAACACGGCAAGAGTCTAGAAGTTTTGACAATCTGGCCTTCGATAGGTAAATCTTCATTTCTACCGAATCTATCAGAGTCCCTAGGAATGAAACTCTTATTAGAGGTGATAGAGAACTCTTTTCTTTGTTCACCTTCCACCCATGGGACCTTAGAAATGCCAGAACAATGTCCATATGGGACCTTGCGATTTGAAAAGTCGCCGCCTGTATTAGAATGTCGTCTAAGTAAGGGGCTACTGCTATACCCCGCGGCCTTAGGACCGCTAGGAGGGACCCTAGAACCTTCGGAAAGATTCTTGGTGCCGTGGCCAACCCGAAGGGAAGAGCCACAAACTGGTAGCGCCTGTCTAGAAAGGCAAACCTGAGAAAACAATGATGATCTTTGTGTATAGGGATGTGAAGATAAGCATCCTTTAAGTCTATGGTAGTCATATATTGACCCTCCTGGATGATAGGAAGGATGGTTCGAATAGTCTCCATCTTGAAGGATGGGACTCTGAGAAATTTGTTTAAGATCTTGAGATCTAAGATTGGTCTGAATGTTCCCTCTTTCTTGGGAACCACAAACAGATTTGAATAAAAGCCCTGCCCCTGTTCCTCCTTTGGAACTGGGTGTATCACTCCCATAACTAGGAGGTCTCGAACACAATGTAAGAAGGTCTCTCTCTTTATCTGGTTTACAGATAAATGTGAGAGATGAAATCTCCCTTTTGGGAGAGAGGTTTTGAATTCCAGAGGATAACCCTTGGACACAATTTCCAATGCCCAGGGATCCTGGACATCTCTTGCCCAAGCCTGGGCGAAGAGAGAGAGTCTGCCCCCTACTAGATCCGTTTCCTGATCGGGGGCTGCTCCTTCATGCTGTCTTAGAGACAGCAGCAGGCTTTTTGGCCTGTTTCCCCTTGTTCCATGCATGGTTAGGTCTCCAGACCGGCTTAGACTGGGCAAAAGTTCCCTCTTGCTTTGTGTTAGAGGAAGTTGAAGCTGCGCCACTCTTGAAGTTTCGAAAGGGCCAAAAACTAGACTGTTTGGTCCTTCATTTGTTGGACCTGTCTTGAGGAAGGGCGTGACCTTTACCTCCAGTGATGTCAGAAATGATCTCCTTCAGTCCAGGCCCGAATAGGGTCTGTCCTTTGAAGGGAATGTTGAGAAGTTTAGACTTTGAAGTCACGTCAGCTGACCAGGATTTAAGCCATAGCGCCCTACGCGCCTGAATAGCAAAACCTGAATTTTTAGCCGTTAGTTTGGTTAAATGAACAACGGCGTCAGAAACAAATGAATTGGCTAGCTTAAGGGCCCTAAGCTTGTCAATAATATCTTCCAACGGGGTTTCAACCTGTAGAGCCTCCTCTAGAGACTCAAACCAGAAAGCCGCAGCAGCAGTGACTGGGGCAATGCATGCAAGAGGCTGGAGAATAAAACCTTGTTGAATAAAAATTTTCTTAAGGTAAACCTCTAATTTTTTATCCATTGGATCTAGAAAAGCACAACTGTCCTCGACAGGGATAGTGGTACGCTTAGCTAGAGTAGAAACTGCTCCCTCCACCTTAGGGACCGTCTGCCACAAGTCCCGTCTAGCGGCGTCTATAGGAAACCTCTTTTTAAAAACAGGAGGGGGAGAGAACAGTGGTCTATCCCATTCCTTAGTAATAATTTCAGAAAACCTCTTAGGGATTGGAAAAACATCAGTGTAAGTAGGTACTGCATAGTATTTATCCAATCTACCTAATTTCTCTGGGACTACAATAGTGTCACAGTCGTCCAGAGTTGCTAAGACCTCCCTGAGCAATATGCGGAGGTGCTCAAGCTTAAATTTAAATGTAGACATATCAGAATCAGGTTGAAGTATCTTCCCTGAATCAGAAAAATCCCCCACAGATTGAAGCTCCCCTGCTTCAGCTTCAGTACATTGTGAGGGTTTATCAGACATAGCCACTAAAGCGTCAGAGAGCTCTGTATTTATTCTAGTCCCAGAGCTGTCTCGCTTTCCTTGCAATCCTGGCAGTTTAGATAATACCTCTGTAGGGGTATGATTCATAACTGCCGCCATGTCTTGCAAGGTATACGCAATGGGCGCGCTAGATGTACTTGGCGTCCCCTGAGCGGGAGTTATAGGTTCTGACACGTGGGAAAACACTTTAATAACTAAACAAGCAAAAAATAAAAACGGTACTGTGCCTTTAAGAGAAAAAAAAATCACAGAAACTGCAAAACAGTGAAAAAAGCAGTAGATTTTACGAAATATTTAAAGTGTGTATAATAGACTGAAATAGCATTGCACCCACTTGCAAATGGATGATTAACCCCTTAGTTTCAAAACCGGATCAAAAAAACGATAAACGTTTTTAAACAGTCACAACCAACTGCCACAGCTCTACTGTGGCTCCTACCTGCCCATACAACGACTTTGGAAGGCACAAAAACCCTTTAGAGAGGTCCTATATGTTCAGAGGACTCCTTCAGGGAAGCTGGATTTAGGCGCGAAAATAGGCCCCTCCCAACCTGTACTCACAAAAACTATCACAAAAACTATCCCTAGGCAAAATCTAGTCAGCCATGTGGAAAAACTGGGCCCCAGAATAAAGTTTTTATCACCATTTGTCATAAAGGTTTATATACATCAAGCAAACGTTATATCTATTCAGAAATGAGAGTAAATAACAAAAATATTACCCTTTACAGAAAGCATCATACCAGTCGTTATTAAATCACTGTAATCAGGCTTACCTTAAATAAATCAGGCACTGTCAGTATTTTCTAGCTTATCATCTCTCTAGAAAAAATTAAAACTGCACATACCTCATAGCAGGTAACCCTGCACACTATTCCCCCAGCTGAAGTTACCCATCTCTTCAGTAATGTGTGAGAACAGCAGTGGATCTTAGTTACAAACCGCTAAGATCATCAAAAACCTCAGGCAGACTCTTCTTCAACTTTCTGCCTGAGGCTAAAATAGTACAACTCCGGTACCATTTGAAAATAATAAACTTTTGATTGAAGATAAACTACATTAATGCACCACATCTCTCTAGCTACTTCCCTTGTCGAGAGCTGCAAAAGAATGACTGGGAGTGGCAGTTAGGGGAGGAGCTATATAGACAGCTCTGCTGTGGGTGATCCTCTTGCAGCTTCCTGTTGGGAAGGAGAATATCCCACAAGTAATGGATGAATCCGTGGACTGGATACACCTTACAAGAGAAAACTGTAATACTAGCGCTGCAGGTAACTGCTCGTTAGCACCGCATAGCCTCTAATGCAAAACTCGTAATCTGGCCGATAGCCTTGCCATAGAAAAAAAAAAGCAAAAAAAAAAATTAAAATAACTAAGCTAAATACAAAGTTATCAAACTTAAAATATAAAATGTTCAGGAATTGGGGCAAGTAATAAGGAATCACTTGGATATATACATTCATTAGCATTGTAACTTAACTAGTGATAAATATTTGACTTTCTATAAGATTATCTGTTAGATATACACACCTGCAGAACGAATTAATACAAGTTTTAAACTGGCCAACCAATGAGAATCTACTAAGGAACATATAAGGACACACAGCACAGAGTCATCCTTGACAAAGCCTATACAGTGAAACATACTTTGGATGTTACGGACTTATATCACCAGGATGGTGGAGCCAACTGTTTAAACTGCATGTAAAGGTTTAACTCTCGCTGTAAGACAGCGTTTTGTACTACATGTGAAGCAGTTGTATGTATATTGTATTCCAAACACCCGAGTGACGATCTGTCCTTTTTACCAATAAATATTGCATATAATATTTTTGGTTCCTGTGCCTGTGTGAGAAAAGGTTCTTTAATGGTGGTTCCTGTATATGCCTTTGAGCCTGTGGAGAGAGGCTACGTTTGAGCAATCATACTTGAGAGCTAAGTTATACGCTCAGTAGAATGTGAGTATGGCTCAATCTATATGTGAATGTGATAACTTGCTTTACTATCTCAAGTTCTCTTACTTCTTTGGAGTTTTTTTTTCTACAAAAGAAGATGAACAGACAGAGTATTTTCTGTACTATATCCTTTAGTGCACATAAACACATTTATTTGTATAATTATGCAAACTATCGGCTAGATTACGAGTTTTGCGTTAAGCTGAAAAACCAGCGTTAACAGGTTCTAATGCTGCTTTTTCACTACCGCTGCTATTACGAGTCTTGCAGGTTTAGGGGAACCGCACACTTTTTTGACCTTATCGCAAAACGACTTACGTAAACTTCGTAAACCCTTTTTTCTATGGGACTTCCATAGCGCCGGTATTACGAGTCTGTCCTGGGAGCCCAAAAAGTGAGCAGTACAGCCTCTACCGACAAGATCCGTAACGCATTCTAAAGTCAGTAGTTAAGAGTTTTATGGTACAATGCTGTAGCATAAAACTCCTAACTAAAGTGCTAAAAACTACACTAACACCCATAAACTACCTATTGACCCTTAAGCCGAGGCCCTCCCGCATCACAAACACTATAATAATAAATGTAACCCCTAATCTGCCGCTCCGGACATCGCCGCCACTAGAATAAACATATTAACCCCTAAACCTCCGCACTAACGCCTCGCAAACACTAGTTAAATATTATTAACCCCCAATCTGCCGCCCCTAACATCGCCGCCACCTACATTATACTTGTTAACCCCTAATCTGCCGTCCCCAACGTCGCCGCCACTATATTAAATGTATTAACCCCTAAATCCAAATCTAACCCTAACACCCCCTAATTTAAATATAATTTAAATAAATCTAAAGAAAATTACTATCATTAACTAAATTATTCATATTTAAAACTAAATACTTACCTATAAAATAAACCCTAAGCTAGCTACAATATAACTAATAGTTACATTGTAGCTAGCTTAAGGTTTATTTTTATTTTACAGGCAAGTTTGTATTTATTTTAACTAGGTAGAATAGTTACTAAATAGTTATTAACTATTTAATAACTACCTAGCTAAAATAAATACAAATTGACCTGTAAAATAAAACCTAACCTACAATACCTACAATGACACTTAACACTACACTACAATTAAATAAATTAACTAAATTAAATACAATTAAATAAATTAAATTAGCTAAATCACACAAAAAAACAGTAAATTACAGAAAATAAAAAAACAAATTACAGATCTTTAAACTAATTAAACCTAATCTAATAGCCCTATCAAAATAAAAAAAGCCCCCAAAATTAAAAAAAAACCCTAGCCTAAACTAAGCTATCAATAGCCCTTGAAATGGCCTTTTGCGGGGCATTGCCCCAAAGTAATCAGCTCTTTTACCTGTAAAAAAAAAATACAAACAACTCCCCAACAGTAAAACTTACCACCCGCACAACCAACCCCCCAAATAAAATACTAACTAAACAAAACCTAAGCTCCCCATTGCCCTGAAAAGGGCATTGTCCTTAAAAGGGCATTTAGCTCTTTTGCAGGCCCAAAGCCCTAACCTAAAAAATAAACCCACCCAATACACCCTTAAAAAAATCCTAACACTAACCCCCGAAGATTCACTTACCGGGAGAAGTCTTCATCCAAGCGGCAAGATGTCCTCAACGAAGCCGGCAGAAGTGGTCCTCCAGACGGGCAGAAGTCTTCATCCAGACGGCATCTTCTATCTTCATCTTCCCGGCGCGGAGCGGGTCCATCTTCAAGACATCCGACGCGGAGCATCCTCTTCAAACGACGGCTTTTTCGTAATGATTATCTCTTTAAGTGACGCCATCCAAGAATTAAGGTAGAAAAAATACTATTGGCTGATTGGATCAGCCAATAGGATTGAACTTCAATCCTATTGGCTGATCCAATCAGCCAATAGGATTGAGCTTGCATTCTATTGATTGGAACAGCCAATAGAAGCCAGCTCAATCCTATTGGCTGATTAAGAGTGGTTACACTCGAAACGTCACTATTTTATGTCCGTACCCTAACAGAAAATAAAGTAATTAAAGAAAGACAAAGCTGTGGACAAGTTTGTATGTCAATCCTAATGGCTGATTGCATCAGCCAATAGGTTTTTTTCTACCTTAATTCCGATTGGCTGATAGAATTTATGCTCTTGAGAAAGGCATTGAAGATAGAAGATGCCGTATGGATCAAGACTTCTGCCCGTCTGGAGGACAACTTCTGCCGGCTTCGTTGAGGACATCTTGCGCTTGGATGAAGACTTCTCCCGGTAAGTGAATCTGCAGGGGCTAGTGTTAGGATTTTTTTAAGGGTGTATTGGGTGGGTTTATTTTTTAGGTTAGGGCTTTGGGCCTGCAAAAGGGCTAAATGCCCTTTTAAGGGCAATGGGGAGCTTAGGTTTTTTTTAGTTAGTATTTTATTTGTGGGGTTGGTTGTGTGGGTGGTGGGTTTTACTGTTGGGGGATTGGATGAAGACTTCTCCCGGTAAGTGAATCCTGCAAAAGAGCTAAATGCCCTTTTAAGGGTAATGCCCATCCAAATGCCCTTTTCAGGGCAATGGGGAGCTTAGGTTTTTTTTGTTACTATTTTATTTGGGGTGGTGGGTTTTATTGTTGGGGCGTTGTTTGTATTATTTTTTTTTACAGGTAAAAGAGCTGATTACTTTGGGGCAATGCCCCGCAAAAGGCTCTTTTAAGGGCTATTGATAGTTTAGTTTAGGCTAGGGTTTTTTTTTATTTTGGGGGGGCTTTTTTTTATTTTGATAGGGCTATTAGATTAGGTGTAATTAGTTTAAAGATCTGTAATTTGTTTTTTATTTTCTGTAATTTAGTGTTTGTTTTTTTGTGATTTAGCTAATTTAATTTATTTAATTGTATTTAATTTAGTAAATTTATTTAATTGTAGTGTAGTGTTAGGTGTTATTGTAACTTAGGTTAGGTTTTATTTTACAGGTCAATTTGTATTTATTTTAGCTAGGTAGTTATTAAATAGATAATAACTATTTAGTAATTAGTCTACCTAGTTAAAATAAATACAAACTTGCCTGTAAAATAAAAATAAAACCTAAGCTAGCTACAATGTAACTATTAGTTATATTGTAGCTAGCTTAGGGTTTATTTTATAGGTAAGTATTTAGTTTTAGTTAATAAGTATAAGGTGGCAGCAGTGTCCGGAGTGGCAGATTAGGGGTTAATAAGTGTAAGATTAGGGGTGTTTAGAATCGGGGCTTATGTTAGGGTGTAAGGTGTAAACATAAAATGTGTTTCCCCATCAATGGGGCTGCGTTACTGAGTTTTACGCTGCTTTTTGGCAGGTGTTAGACTTTTTCTCAGCCGGCTCTCCCCATTGATGTCTATGGGGAAATTGTGCACGAGCACGTACGACCAGCTCACCGCTGACTTAAGCACCGCTGGTATTGGAGTGCGGTATGGAGCAAAATTTTGCTCTACGCTCACTTCTTGCCTAATAACGCCGGGTTTGTAAAAACCCGTAATACCAGCGCTGTAGGTAAGTGAGCGATGAGATAAAACTGCTTGTTAGCACCGCACAGCTCCTAACGCAAAACTCGTAATCTAGCCGTATATTAATCATCCCATGGAAATTTCAGGAAGCCATATGTATCCAGTCGGAAATTGATCATAAAGTGATACCCTTCAAGAAAACAGAATTTATGCTTACCTGATAAATTACTTTCTCCAACGGTGTGTCCGGTCCACGGCGTCATCCATTACTTGTGGGATATTCTCCTCCCCTACAGGGAAAGGCAAGGAGAGCACACAGCAAGAGCTGTCCATATAGCTCCCCCTCTGGCTCCGCCCCCCAGTCATTCGACCGACGGTTAGGAGAAAAAGGAGAAATTATAGGGTGCCGTGGTGACTGTAGTGTATAAAGAAAAAGAAAAATATTTCAAACCTGATTAAAAAACCAGGGCGGGCCGTGGACCGGACACACCGTTGGAGAAAGTAATTTATCAGGTAAGCATAAATTCTGTTTTCTCCAACATTGGTGTGTCTGGTCCACGGCGTCATCCATTACTTGTGGTAACCAATACCAAAGCTTTAGGACACGGATGAAGGGATGGAGCAAATCAGGTTACCTAAACAGAAGGCACCACGGCTTGCAAAACCTTTCTCCCAAAAACAGCCTCCAAAGAATCAAAAATATCAAATTTGTAAAATTTGGCAAAAGTGTGCAGAGAAGACCAAGTCGCTGCCTTACATATCTGATTAACAGAAGCCTCGTTCTTGAAGGCCCATGTGGAAGCCACAGCCCTAGTGGAGTGAGCTGTGATTCGTTCAGGAGGCTGCCGTCCGGCAGTCTCATAAGCCAATCGGATAATGCTTTTCAGCCAGAAAGAAAGAGAGATAGCAATAGCTTTTTGTCCTCTCCTCTTACCAGAGTAAACGACAAACAAGGATGAGGTTTGTCTAAAATTCTTTGTTGCTTCTAAATAGAACTTTAAAGCACGGACTACATCTAAATTGTGTAACAAACGTTCCTTCTTTGAAACTGGATTCGGGCACAGAGAAGGAACAACTATTTCCTGGTTAATATTCTTGTTAGAAACAACTTTTGGAAGAAAACCAGACTTGGTACGCAAAATAACCTTATCTGAATGGAACACCAGATAGGGTGGATCACACTGCAAAGCAGATAATTCAGAAACTCTTCTAGCAGAAGAAATAGCAACCAAAAACTGAACTTTCCAAGATAGCAACTTGATATCTATGGAATGTAAGGGTTCAAACGGAACCCCCTGAAGAACTGAAAGAACTAAATTTAGACTCCAAGGAGGAGTCAAGGGTCTGTAAACAGGTTTGATTCTGACCAAAGCCTGTACAAAAGCTTGTACCTCTGGCACAGCTGCCAGTCGTTTGTATAACAAGACAGATAGAGCAGAAATCTGTCCTTTTAGAGAACTCGCTGACAATCCCTTATCCAAACCTTCTTGGAGAAAGGAGAGGATCTTAGGAATTTTAATCTTACTCCAGGAGAATCCCTTGGATTCACACCAACAGATATATCTTTTCCATATTTTATGGTAAATCTTTCTAGACACAGGTTTTCTGGCTTGGACCAGAGTATCTATCACTGAATCTGAAAACCCACGCTTGGATAAAATCAAACGTTCAATTTCCAAGCAGTCAGCTGCAGAGAAATTAGATTTGGATGTTCGAATGGACCTTGTACTAGAAGATCCTGTCTCAAAGGTAGCTTCCATGGTGGAGCCGATGACATATTCACCAGGTCTGCATACCAAGTCCTGCGCGGCCACGCAGGAGCTATCAGAATCACAGAGGCCTTCTCCTGTTTGATCCTGGCTACAAGCCTGGGAAGGAGAGGGAACGGTAGAATAGGTTGAACGACCAAGGCGCCACTAATGCATCCACTAGAGTGGCCTTGGGATCCCTGGATCTGGACCTGTAGCAAGAAACCTTGAAGCTCTGACGAGACGCCATCAGATCCATGTCTGGAATGCCCCATAATTGAGTCAACTGGGCAAACACCTCCGGGTGGAGTTCCCACTCCCCCGGATAGAAAATCTGACGGCTCAGATAATCCGCCTCCCAGTTGTCTACTCCTGGGATGTGGATTGCAGATAGGTGGCAGGAGTGATCCTCCGCCCATTTGATGATCTCGGATACCTCTCTCATCGCCAAGGAACTCCTTGTTCCTCCCTGATGGTTGATGTAAGCTACAGTCGTTATGTTATCTGACTGGAATCTTATGTATCCGGCCTTCGCTAGATGAGGCCAAGCCCGGAGAGCATTGAATATCAATCTCAGTTCCAGGATGTTGATCGGGAGAAGAGACTCTTCCCGAGACCATAAACCCTGAGTTTTCAGGGAATCCCAGACCGCGCCCCAGCCTGATAGACTGGCGTCGGTCGTGACAATGACCCACTTTGGTCTGTAGAAACTCATTCCCTGAGACAGGTGATCCTGTCTACTGGAGCATGCACAGTTGTAATGGTCTTAAATGAATTCGAGCAAAAGGAACTATGTCCATTGCTGCAACCATCAACCCTACTACTTCCATGCACTGAGCTATGGAAGACTGCAGAATAGAGAGAAGAACTTGACAAGCGTTTAGAAGCTTTGACTTTCTGACTTCTGTCAGGAAGATCTTCATTTCAAAAGAATCTATTATTGTTCCCAAAAAGGGAACTCTTGTCGACGGAGACAGGGAACTCTCTGTATGAGCCTTTGCCTTGGAAAGAGACGACGCTTGCATTAGAATGTCGTCCAGATAAGGTGCCACTGCAATGCCCCTTGGTCTTAGAACCGCTAGAAGGGACCCGAGCACCTTTGTGAAAATTCTGGGAGCAGTGGCTAGTCCGAATGGGAGAGCCACGAACTGATAATGTTTGTCCAGAAAGGCGAACCTTAGGAACTGATGATGATCTTTGTGGATAGGAATATGTAGATACGCATCCTTTAAATCCACGGTAGTCATATATTGACCCTCCTGGATTGTAGGTAAAATTGTTCGAATGGTTTCCATTTTAAACGATGGAACTCTGAGAATTTTGTTTAGAATTTTTAAATCCAGAATTGGTCTGAAAATTCCCTCTTTTTGGGAACTACAAACAGATTTGAGTAAAAACCCCTGAACTTGTTCCACAGTTGGAACTGGGTGTATCACTCCCATCTTTAACAGGTCTTCTACACAATGTAAGAATGCCTGTCTACTTATTTGGTTTGAAGATAAGTGAGAAATGTGGAACCTTCCCCTTGGGGGTAGTTCCTTGAATTCTAGAAGATAACCCTGAGAGACTATTTCTAGTGTCCAGGGATCCTGAACATCTCTTGCCCAAGCCTGAGCAAAGAGAGAGAGTCTGCCCCCTACTAGATCTGGTCCCGGATCGGGGGCTACCCCTTCATGCTGTCTTGGTAGCAGCAGCAGTCTTCTTGGCCTGTTTACCCTTATTCCAGCCTTGCATTGGTTTCCAAGCTGGTTTAGTCTGGGAAGCGTTACCCTCTTGTCTAGAGGCTGCCGAGTTAGAAGCCGGTCCGTTCCTGAAATTGCGAAAGGAACGAAAATTGGACTTATTCTTAGCCTTGAAAGGCCTATCCTGTGGGAGGGCATGGCCCTTTCCCCCAGTGATGTCTGAAATAATTTCTTTCAATTCTGGCCCAAAAAGGGTCTTACCTTTGAAAGGGATATTAAGCAATTTTGTCTTGGAAGATACATCCGCCGACCAAGACTTAGCCAGAGCGCTCTGCGCGCCACAATTGCAAACCCTGAATTTTTCGCCGCTAATCTCGCTAACTGCAAAGCGGCGACTAAAATAAAGGAATTAGCTAACTTAAGTGCGTGAATTCTGTCCATGACTTCCTCATACGGAGTCTCCCTACTGAGCGACTTTTCCAGTTCCTCGAACCAGAACCACGCCGCTGTAGTGACAGGAATAATGCACGAAATACCTTGCTGTACAAAAATTTTTTAAGCAAACCCTCCAATTTTTTATCCATAGGATCTTTGAAAGCACAATTGTCCTCAATGGGAATGGTCGTGCGTTTGGCTAGTGTAGAAACCGCCCCCAATACCTTAGGGACTGTTTGCCATAAGTCCTTCCTGGGGTCGACCATAGGGAACAATTTCTTAAATATAGGAGGAGGGACAAAAGGTATGCCTGGCTTCTCCCACTCCTTATTCTCTATGTCCGCCACCCGTTTAGGTATCGGAAATGCATCAGGGTGCACCGGGACCTCTAGGAACTTGTCCATCTTGCACAATTTTTCTGGTATGACCAGATTGTCACAATCATCCAGAGTAGATAGCACCTCCTTAAGTAATGCGCGGAGATGCTCTAATTTAAATTTAAATGTCACAACATCAGGTTCTGCCTGCTGAGAAATTCTTCCTGTATCAGAAATTTCTCCATCTGAGAAACCCTCCCTCACTGCCACTTCAGACTGGTGTGAGGGTATAACAGAAAAATTATCATCAGCGCCCTCCTGCTCTACAGTGTTTAAAACAGAGCAATCGCGCTTTCTCTGAAATGCTGGCATTTTGGATAAAATATTAGGTATGGAGTTATCCATTACTGCCGTCAATTGTTGCATAGTAACAAGCATTGGCGCGCTAGAAGTACTAGGGGTCGCCTGCGCGGGCATAACTGGTATAGACACAGAAGGAGAAGATGTAGAACTATCTCTACTTCCTTCATCTGAGGAATCATCCTGGGCAACCTTACTATTTGTGACAATACTGTCCTTACTGTGTTTGGACGCTATGGCACAATTATCACATATATTTGAAGGGGGAACCACATTGGCTTCCATACATACAGAACATGATCTATCAGAAGGTACAGACATGTTAAACAGGCTTAAACTGGTTAATAAAGTACAAAAACCGTTTTAAAACAAAACCGTTACTGTCTCTTTAAATGTTAAACAGGGCACACTTTATTACTGAATATGTGAAAAACTATGAAGGAATTATCCAATCTTTACCAAATTTTCACCACAGTGTCTTAATGCATTCAAAGTATTGCACCCCAATTTTCAAGCTGTTAACCCTTAAAATTGCAAACGGCTCCTTAAAAAAAAACGGAGCCGTTTGCAATTTTAACCCCACTACAGTCCCAGCCACAGCCTTTGTTGTGACTTCAACTATCCCAGGGGGGTATTTCAAGCCTTCTAGGAACTTTTTCAGTGGACAACAGACCCTCTCACATGCATCTGCATGCACTGTACTTAAAAGAAACTGTGCAATAATGGCGCGAAAATGAAACTCTGCCTAATACAGTGAAAGGCCCTTCCTGACTGGGAAGGTGTCTTAACTAGTGCCTGGTGATAAAAAACGTTCCCCAAATAATAAAAGTGTGAAATCCACTTCAAACTTTAAATAAAAACTTAAATAAACAATCAATTTAGCCCTTAAGAGTGTCCACCAGTTAATAGCCCATAATAAGCCCTTTATTCTTTCTAAGTCTAAGAAAATGGCTTACCGATCCCCATGAGGGAAAAATGACAGCCTTCCAGCATTACACAGTCTTGTTAGAAAATGGCTAGTCATACGTTGAGCAGAAAAGTCTGCAAACTGTTCCCCCCAACTGAAGTTCTCTCATCTCAACAGTCCTGTGTGGGAACAGCAATCGATTTTAGTTACTGCTGCAAAAATCATACTCCTCTTTTAAACAGAACTCTTCATCTCTTTCTGTTTCAGAGTAAATAGTACATACCAGCACTATTTTAAAATAACAAACTCTTGATAGAAGAAATAAAAAACTACAACTAACACCACAAACTCCTCACCATCCCCGTGGAGATGCTACTTGTTCAGAGCGGCAAGGAGAATGACTGGGGGGCGGAGCCAGAGGGGGAGCTATATGGACAGCTCTTGCTGTGTGCTCTCCTTGCCTTTCCCTGTAGGGGAGGAGTATATCCCACAAGTAATGGATGACGCCGTGGACCGGACACACCAATGTTGGAGAAAGATTGATGTTAATACTTGTGCTAACCATTGTTTTATAGAGGGGATATAGGTTTCTTTTTCTACTTCCAAGGAATGAGTGGTGTAGTGCTGTTTATTAAAATATGGAGTAAATGGATCTTCAATTTATATTCAATGGGCAGCAATTTGTGAAATAAGATGAAGTATATAAGTGGGGATTTTACAAGAAAGAGCATTCCCTACTTCTATGAGGACTTAACTCCAAAATGGCACAGTCAGGGGCTATGTCCACCATGCATGGGTTAAAGTTCCCATTTCTCAGCACTCTCTGCAACAAAGACTAAAGAAGGAGAAGGGAGAATTGTATTAGTCCATCTACTTTAGAAAAAAAAAAAATATGTGAACCTGTGTGTTGTAAATCTCCTGGATAACTTGATTGATGTCCTGAAATCACACCACCTGTTTGCTCTAATTTCAAGGCAATAATGCGCAAGATGAAATCTGAATTTTAATCTGAATTTATGCTCTTGAGAAAGGCATTGTTTTTACAGAAATGCTTAGAGCTAAGCTTTAATGTATGTTTTAATTAAAGTCTTTTATCACCACTACATCCTGATAATTTGTTAAGGTCCCAGTGGAATTATCGTTGAAATAAGGATGTATTTTATACACTTCCTCTGTGAGCATATTACATTTAATACTAAAAGTTGTATTGGTGTTACTACACTATGGGCCAGATTAAAAGTGGCATGCTAATTTTTTATCGCTTATGAGCGTTTAACTTTTTGGGGCGCACTAAAGAAAGCATTTTCCTTTTATCGCTTGCACGCTAACCCAACACTGCACTAAAGCCCAAGGTATGTTAGGAATACTTCAAATTCCTATGTTCTCTACTTTGAAGAAAACGTTCTTTTTATTTTTAAATATGTATGTATGTATATATATATATATATATATATATATAAACAATATATCTGTATATTTATATATGTGCAACCATCTATATGAAAACATACACATATATATATTTATTTTTTATCAATAAAGTTAATTAGAAGAAGTACAGAAAGGAAACAGACAGAGATGAAAAGAACAGAATGCCCTATGCCAGCACTATCCATACAGTCAAATTAATTTTAAAGACAGCCTTGAGATCTGCGTCTGGGAAGAAGTGGCCCAAAAGAAAAAACACACACACGAGTTCATAAGGTGCACAGTAAAAAAAATATACATTTTTTAAACATAGCAAAAGGATATATCTAATTAACAAATAATAAATCATAAGTAGTGCCACTTTAAAAATCACCTTCATGCCAATGTCTATTAGGAAAAAAAAACTTGTTTCAAAAGAGCTAAAAAATGATTGATGGTTAAGATTGTGCAAATAGCGGTACATGTATCAAAAAGCCAAAGTAGAAATATAAGCTATGTATCTCATTCTACAGTCGGATGTGCAGTTTCCTGCATAGAGTCTCTATTTGTAATGCTCGTGGGATACTCCTCTATCAGACCGAACTCGACCAATAGTCTTGTTATCACGGCGTCGAGCCGGAATGATAGGGAATATCCCAGAGCAGAGAAAGTTAGTAAGATGAGGAGGACGGCACTCACCACAGGCAGGACAGCCCCCAGCAGCAATGGCAGAGCAGTCCAAGGCAAATCACTAGAATAGTCAGACAGGAAGGATTTGGCAACAGTAAAGCAGTCCAAGGACAAACCACTAGAATGGTCAGGCAGGCATGGTTTGGCAATGGTAAAGCAGTCCAAGGGCACACTACTAGAATGGTCAGGCAGGCAGGGTTCGGCAACAAAGAAGCAGGGTTCAGCAGCAGTATATCAATCCAGCAAATTAGGGGTTAAACAGGCAGAGTAGTCAGACGGACAGGGTTCAGCAGCAGTATATCAGTCCAGCAATTTAGGGGTTAAACTGGCAGAGCAGTCAGACAGGCAGAGTTCAGCAGCAGTATATCAATTCAGCAATTCAGGGGTATAATAGGCAGAGTAGTCAGACAGGCAGGGTTCAAACACATTAAGGCAATACTGTAGTAACGATCTATCACACCCAGGAGCACACAAAGTAACACCTATACTTGGGCAGTGATAGATTGTTACTGAGAGACTTACATAGGCAAAGGATTCGCACCACAGGAAGCCAGACTGACAACTGAGAAAGAGGAGCGTGCGGCGATGACGTCAGCTCCGCACGCATCAGGACCAGACACAGCTCCTGGTAACGAGCAGGGAAGGAGACCCTATTGGTATATATGACTACAACATCCACCAGGCAAAATAGCATATATGTAGTGAGAGTTAGTCAGCATAAATGATTAAAGCTGTATTAGTAGCGGGGAAGCAGCACAGACTAGCCTTAAAGTGATATATTCAATGCAGTACATCAAACAAAAACCGGTGTACAACCTACTGAGGACTGACCCTCGCCTAAGGAACCTCACTGATGGACTGCACACAGGACTGATCTCACCAGTGGTAGTCTTACATCCGTAGTTCCGGTCAAAGCAGTCTCGGTCACTTAAGCTTGTATAAGCCACATCACCTTTGTATTTGTAAACTTTGGTATTTCGATACCGCTATTTGCAGAATCTTAACCATCAATCGTTTTTTCCCAATGGCCATTGACATATAGGTGATTTTTAAAGTGGCACTACTTATAATTTATTAGTTGTTAATTAGATATACCCTTTTGCTATGTTTAATGAATGTATTTTTTTTTACTGTGCACCTTTTGAACTCATGTGTGTGTGTGTGTTTTCATTTGGGCCCAGGCGCAGTTCTGAAGGCTGTCTTTTACATTAATTTGACTGTATGGATAGTGCTAGCATAGGGCATACTGTTCTTTTCATCTCTGTCTGTTTTCTTTCTGTACTTCTTCTAATTAACTTTATTGATTGATTCAACTTGACCATATATGCCCCTCCCCTTGCACCCTTGGATACATCATATATATATATATATATATATATATATATATATATATATACACATACACACACACATATATACACACACACACACACAGTATAAATAAAATTCCTAATTGAAGAACAAAAGAATTTCAAGAATTTCTATTAAAAAACAGTAAAAAAAAATATATCAAAGTTGCTTAAAAAGGACACGGATGAAAGGGAGGGACAAAACAGGGACCTAAACGGAAGGCACCACTGCTTGAAGAACCTTTCTCCCAAAACCAGCCTCAGAAGAAGCAAAAGTATCAAATTTGGAAAATTTGGAAAAAGTGTGAAGAGACGACCAAGACGCAGCCTTACAAATCTGTTCAACAGAAGCATCGTTCTTAAATGCCCATGAGGAAGCCACAGCCCTGGTGGAATGAGCCATAATTCTTTCAGGAGGCTGCTGTCCAGCAGTCTCATACGCTAGACGGATGATACTCTTCAGCCAAAAAGAAAGAGAGGTAGCCGTAGCTTTCTGACCTCTACGCTTTCCAGAAAAAACAATGAATAATGATGATTGACGGACATCCTTAGTCGCCTGCAAGAAAAACTTCAGGGCACGGACCACATCCAAGTTATGCAACATACGCTCCTTCTTAGAAGAAGGGTTAGGACATAATGAAGGAACAACAATTTCCTGATTAATATTCTTATTAGAAACAACCTTAGGAAGGAAACCAGGTTTGGTACGCAAAACCACCTTATCAGAATGGAAGATAAGATAAGGCGAATCACATTGTAACGCTGAAAGCTCCGAAACTCTACGAGCAGAAGAAATAGCAACCAAAAACAAAACTTTCCAAGATAACAACTTAATATCTATGGAATGCATGGGTTCAAACAGAACCCCTTGAAGAACTTTAATCTGATGAACTTGGCCGAAGCCAACTGAGGCCACGCCTGAAGCGCATTGAATATTGCTCTCAACTCCAGAATATTGATTGGAAGTCGAGACTCCACCGGAGTTCATACACCCTGAGCCTTCAGGGAATTCCAGACTGCACCCCAGCCTAGCAGACTGGCGTCCGTTGTCACTATCACCCACGAGGGTCTTCAGAAACACGTCCCTTGGGACAGATGAGCTGGCAACAACCACCAAAGAAGAGAGTCTCTGGTCTCCTGGTCCAGATTTACCTGAGGAGATAAATTTGCATAATCCCCATTCCACTGTCCGAGCATGCACAGTTGCAGTGGTCTGAAATGAAATCGAGCAAACGGAATGATGTCCATTGCCGCCACCATCAATCCAATTACCTCCATGCACTGAGCCACTGATGGCCGAGGATTGGACTGAAGAGCTCGGCATGTAATTAGAATCTTTGACTTTCTGGCTTCTGTCAGAAAAATCTTCATGGATATAGAATCCATTAGAGTTCCCAAGAAGGGAACCTTTGTTTGAGGAATTAGTGATCTTTTTTCTAGATTCACCTTCCATCCGTGAGTTCACAGAAAGGACAACACTGTATCTGTATGAGACTTTGTCAGATGATAAAACGACGCCTGGATCAGAATATCGTCCAGATAAGGCACTACAGCAATGCCCCACAGCCTGAGAACCGCCAGAAGGGACCCTAGAACCTTCGTGAAGATCCTGGGTGCTGTGGCCAACCAGAATGGCAGAGCCACGAACTGAAAGTGTTTGTCCAGGAAGGCAAACCTTAGGTACTGATGATGATCCTTGTGGATAGGAATATGAAGGTATGCATCCTTTAAGTCCACAGTTGTCATATATTGACCCTCCTGGATCATTGGTAAAATTGTTCGAATAGTCTCCATTTTGAAAGAAGGGACTCTGAGAAACTTGTTTAGACTCTTGAGATCTAAAATGGGTTTGAACGTTCCCTCTTTTTTGGGAACCACGAAAAGCTTTGAGTAAAACCCCTGCCCCAGCTCCTGTATTGGAACGGGAAAAAATTACTCCCATAGTGGAGAGGTCTTTTACATAACGTAAGAACGCCTCTCTTTCTATCTGGTCTGCAGACAATCGTGAAAGAAGGAACCTTCCCCTTGGGAAGGAATGTTTGAATTCCAGTTGATACCCGTGGGTCACGATTTCCAGTGCCCAGGGGTCCTGAACATCTCTTACCCAAGCCTGGGCAAAGATAGAAAGTCTGCCCCCTACAAGATCCGGTCCCGGATCGGGGGCCGCCCCTTCATGCTGTCTTGGTAGTAGCAGCAGGCTTCTTGGGCTGTTTACCCTTGTTCCAAGCCTGGTTGGGTCTCCAGACGGACTTGGCCTCAGCAAAATTCCCTTCCTGTTTTGTGGAAGATGAGGATGGAGTGCCCCTAAAGTATCGAAAGGAAAAAAAATTGCTCTGTCTACCTTTCTGTTTAGATGACTTATCCTGAGGTAAGAGATGGCCCTTACCTCCCTTAATGTCTGAAATAATCTCTTTAGAGCCGGAGCCAAACAGAGTCTTTCCCTTGAAAGGAATAGACAAAAGTAAATGTATGCTTACCTGATAAATTAAATTTCTTCTATGGTACGACGAGTCCACGGATTCATCCTTTACTTGTGGGAAATTATCCTCCTGCTAACAGGAAGTGGCAAAGAGCACCACAGCAGAGCAGTCTATATAGCTCCTCCCTTAGCTCCACCGCCCAGTCATTCGACCGAAGGTACAGGAAGAAAAAAGGAGAAACTAAAAGGTGCAGAGGTGACTGAAGTTTAAAATCAAAAAATATAATCTGTCTTAAAATGACAGGGCGGGCTGTGGACTCGTCGCACCATCGAAGAAATTAATCAGGTAAGCATAAATTTACTTTTCTTCTATAAGGTACAACGAGTCCACGGATTCATCCTTTACTTGTGGGATACAATACCAAAGCTACAGGACACGGATGAACGGGAGGGACAAGACAGATGGTTAAACAGAAGGCACCACTGCTTGAAGAACTTTTCTCCCAAAAATAGTCTCTGAAGGAGCAAAAGTATCAAATTTGTAAAATTTGGAAAAGGTATGAAGCGAAGACCAAGTCGCAGTCTTACAAATCTGTTCAACAGAAGCATCATTTTTAAAAGCCCATTTGGAAGCCACCGCTCTAGTAGAGTGAGCTGTAATCCTTTCAGGAGGCTGCAGTCCAGCAGTCTCGTATGCCAAACAGATGCTGCTTTTCCGCCAAAAAGAAAGAGAGGTAGCCGTAGCTTTTTGACCTCTACGTTTTCCAGAATAGACAACAAACAAAGAAGATGTTTGACGGAAATCCTTGGTTGCTTGCAAGTAAAACTTCAAAGCATGAACCACGTCCAAGTTGTGCAACAGACGCTCCTTCCTAGAGGAAGGATTAGGACACAGAGAAGGAACAACAATTTCCTGATTGATATTCCTATTAGTAACAACCTTAGGAAGGAATCCAGGTTTGGTATGCAAAACCACCTTATCAGCATGGAAAACAAGATAAGGCGAGTCGCATTGCAACGCAGATAGTTCAGAAACTCTTCGAGCCGAAGAGATAGTAACTAAAAACAGAACTTTCCTAGATAGAAGCTTAATATCTATGGAATGCATAAGTTCAAACGGAACCCCTTGAAGAACTTTAAGAACAAAATTCAGACTCCATGGCTTGAGCAACAGGTTTAAACACAGGCTTGATTCTAACTAAAGCCTGACAGAACGACTGAACGTCTGGAACATCTGCCAGACGCTTGTGCAGTAGAATTGATAAAGCAGATATCTGTCCATTTAAGGAACTAGCTGATAGCCCCTTCTCCAATCCTTCTTGGAGTAAGGACAAAATCCTAGGAATCCTGATCTTACTCCATGAGTAGCCTTTGGATTCGCACCAATAAAGATATTTACGCCATATCTTAAATTTTCCTAGTGACAGGCTTTCGAGCCTGAATCAAGATATCTATGACCGACTCAGAGAAACCCCGCTTTGATAAAATCAAGCAGAAGGTCCTGTCTCAGTGGCAGAGTCCATGGTGGAAGAGATGACATGTCTACCAAGTCTGCATACGAAGTCCTGCTTGACCACGCAGGTGCTATTAAAATCACTGAAGCTCTCTCCTGTTTGATTCTGGCAATCAAACGAGGAAGGAGAGGAAATGGTGGAAATACATAAGCCAGGTTGAACGACCAAAATACTGCTAGAACATCTATCAGTACTGCCTGAGAATCCCTTGACCTGGACCCGTAACAAGGAAGTTTGGCATTCTGACGAGACGCCATCAGATCCAATTCTGGTGTGTCCCATTGCTGAATCAATTGTGCAGACACCTCCGGATGGAGTTCCCACTCCCCCGGATGAAAAGTCTGACGACTTAGAAAACCCGCTTCCCAGTTCTCCACTCCTAGGATATAGATTGCTGATAGATGGCAAGAGTGACTCTCTGCCCATCAAATTATTTTGGTAACCTCTATCATCGCTAGAGAACTCTTTGTTCCCCCGTGATGATTGATATATGCTACAGTCGTGATATTGTCCGACTGGAATCTTATGAATCTGGCCGAAGCCAGCTGAGGCCATGCCTGAAACGCGTTAAATATTGCTCTCAGTTCTAGAATATTTATCGGGAGGAGAGCCTCCTCCTGAGTCCACAAACCCTGTGCTTTCAGGGAATTCCAGACTGCACCCCAGCCCAATAGGCTGGCGTCCGTCGTCACTATGACCCATGCTGGCCTGCGGAAACACATTCCCTAGGACAGATGATCCTGTGACAACCACCAAAGAAGAGAGTCTCTGTTCTCTTGATCCAGATTTATCTGAGGAGATAAATCTGCATAATCCCCATTCCACTGTTTGAGCATGCATAGTTGCAGTGGTCTGAGATGCAAGCGAGCAAACGGAAGCATTGTCCATTGCCGCTACCATTAGTCCGATTACCTCCATACACTGAGCCACTGACGGCCGAGGAATGGAATGAAGAGCTTGGCAGGTGGTTAAAATCTTTGATTTCCTGACCTCCGTCAGAAAAATCTTCATGTCCACCGAATCTATCAGAGTTCCCAGGAATGGAACTCTTGTGAGAGGGATAAGTGAACTCTTTTTTACGTTCACCTTCCACCCGTGAGATCTTAGAAAAGCCAACACGATGTCCATGTGAGATTTGGCTAGTTGGTAAGTCGACGCCTGAATTAAGATATCGTCCAGATAAGGCACCACTGCTATGCCCCGCGGCCTTAGAAAGACCAGAAGGGACAATAGCAAGTTTGTGAAAATTCTGGGAGCTGTGGCCAACCCGAAGGGAAGAGCCACAAACTGGTAATGCTTGTCCAGAAAGGCGAACCTGAGGAACTGGTGATGATCTTTGTGGATAGGGATGTGTAGATACGCATCCTTTAAGTCCACAGTGGTCATATATTGACCCTCCTGGATCATTAGTAAAATAGTCCGAATGGTCTCCATCTTGAAGGAATTTGTTTAGGATCTTGAGATCTAAAATTGGTCTGAAGGTTCCCTCTTTTTTGGGAACCACAAACAGTTTGGAGTAGAACCCTGCCCCTGTTCTGTTTTCGGAACTGGGCAGATCACTCCCATGGTATATAGGTCTTCTACACAGCGTAAGAACACCTCTCTTTTTGTCTGGTTTACAGACAATTGAGAAAGATAGAATCTCCCCCTTGGAGGAGAATCTTTCAAATCTAGAAGATAGCCCTGGGTTATGATTTCTAAAGCCCAGGAGTCCTGAACATCTCTTGCCCAAGCCTGAGCAAAGAGAGAAAGTCTGCCCCCTACTAGATCCGGTCCCGGATCGGGGGCTACCCCTTCATGCTGTCTTGGTGGCAGCAGCGGGCTTCTTGGCCTGTTTACCTTTGTTCCAAGTCTGGTTAGGTCTCCAGACTGACTTGGATTGAGCAAAATTCCCCTCTTGCTTTGCAGCAGGGGAAGAGGTAGAGGGACCACCTTTAGAGTTTCGAAAGGAACGAAAATTATTTTGTTTGGTCCTCATCTTATTTGTCTTATCCTGAGGAAGGGCATGGCCTTTCCCTCCAGTGATGTCTGAAATTATCTCTTTCAGTTCAGGCCCGAATAGGGTCTTACCCTTGAAAGGGATGGCTAAAAGCTTAGATTTTGATGACACATCAGCAGACCAGGACTTAAGCCATAACGCGGCATCTGTAATGAAAGAATTAGCTAGCTTGAGAGCCCTAATTCTATCCAGAATATCATCTAATGGGGTCTCAACATGAAGAGCCTCCTCTAGAGCCTCGAACCAAAAAGCAGCTGCAGAATTTACGGGAACAATGCACGCTATAGGTTGGAGAAGAAAACCCTGATGAACAAATATTTTCTTTAGGAGACCCTCTAATTTTTTATCCATAGGATCTTTGAAAGCACATCTGTCCTCAATAGGTATAGTTGTACGCTTAGCCAGGGTAGAAATAGCTCCCTCCACCTTAGGGACCGTCTGCCACGAGTCCCGCATGGTGTCTGATATGGGAAACATTTTATTAAAAGTAGGAGGGGGAGCAAACGGAATACCTGGTCTATCCCACTCCTTAGTAACAATGTCCGAAATCCTCTTAAGGACCGGAAAAACATCAGTGTAAGCAGGAACTTCTAGAAATCTGTCCATTTTACACAATTTCTCTGGAACTACAATAGGGTCACAATCATCCAGAGTCGCTAAAACCTCCCTGAGCAATAAACGGAGGTCTTCTAGTTTAAATTTAAAAGCCGTCATATCTGAGTCTGTCTTAGGGAACATCTTTCCTGAATCAGAAATCTCTCCCTCAGACAGCAAATCCCTCACCCCCAACTCAGAACATTATGAGGGTACATCGGATATGGCTAATAAAGCGTCAGAGGGATCAGCATTTGTTATCACACCAGACCTACTGCGCTTCCCCTGCAACCCAGGTAGCTTAGATAAAACCTCTGTGAGGGTAGTATTCATAACTGCGGCCATATCTTGCAGGGTGAAAGAATTAGACGCACTAGAAGTACTTGGCATCGCTTGTGCGGGCGTTAATGGTTGTGACGCTTGGGGAGAATTAGATGGCATAACCTGATTCCCTTCTGACTGAGAATCATCCTGCGACATACTTTTAGTAGCTAAAATATGTTCTTTGCAATTTATTGACCTTTCAGTGCATGAGGGACACATTCTAAGTGGGGGTTCCACAATGGCTTCTAAACATATTGAACAATGACTTTCCTCAATGTCAGACATGTTGAACAGGCTAGTAATGACTACAAACAAGCATGAAAACACTTTATTTAGTGAAAAAAACAACAATCTTAAAAAACGCTACTGCACCTTTAAGAGAAAAAAAGCATACACATTCTGCAAAACTTCTTTAAAATGCACCAAATTTTTCAAATTTTTGACAGCAGACTCAATATGTGTAGTTAAGTTTGTCCTCAAGAAAATTTAACATTTAACCCTTTATTGTGCAAACCGGATTGAATTAAGGCTTAAATCTGGAAAAAACACCCCCAGCACCTTGCCACAGCCCTGCTGTGGCGCCTACCTGCCCTCAGGGATTGTAAATATGGGGTTAAAGCTTCGATTTCCCAGTTCATAAAACGTTTGCCCACAAACATTCAAAACTCAGTGTCAACCATTTTTTAATTAGCCCCTTATGCAAGTTTAGCAATGCCTCTCTATAGCTCTTAGGATTACTGCTTACCCTTACCCTAATGGGGATATTGTTAGCCTTTCTGAAATAAACAGTCTCTCCAGAAAAAATTACTGAACATACCTCACTGCTATATAGCATGAAAACGTTCCTCACACTGAAGTTTCTTGTACCCCTCAGCCTCTGAGGGAATTGCACTGGATCTTAGTGACAAATGCTAAGATCATCATCCTCCAGGCAGAAGTCTTCATCCATCTGCTGCCTGAGAGTAAATAGTATACACCGGTTCCATTTAAAACAAAAAACTCTTGCTTGAAGAAGTTAAAAACTAATATTTTATCACCTCTTTCACTTTACCCTTCCTATTACTTAGAGTAGGCAAAGAGAATGACTTGGGGGTGGAGCTAAGGGAGGAGCTATATAGACAGCTCTGCTGTGGTGCCACTTCCTGTTAGCAGGAGGATAATATCCCACAAGTAAAGGATGAATCCGTGGACTCGTTGTACCTTATAGAAGAAAGCTTGGTTTTAGATGACACATCCGCAGACCAAGACTTTAACCACAAGGCTCTGTGCACTAAAATGGCAAAACCTGCATTCTTAGCCGCCAACTTAGCAATTTGAAAAGTGGGGTCAGTGACAAAGGAATTAGCCAATTATAGGGCCTTAATCCTATCCATTATTTCATCTAAGGAAGTCTCAGTCAGAGATTCTTCCAGGGCATCACACCAAAAGGCAGCAGCAGTTGTAACTGGTACAATGCAGGCCGTTGGTTGTAAAAGGAAACCCTGATGAACAAAAATCTTCTTTAGCAGACCCTCCAATTTTTTATCAATAGGGTCTTTGAAAGCACAACTGTCTTCAATTGGAATAGTTGTATGCTTAGCTAGAGTAGAAATAGCACCCTCCACCTTAGGGACTGTCTGCCAAGAATCCCGCACAGTGTCAGTTATAGGGTACAACTTCTTGAACATAAAGGAAGGGGAGAACGGGATACCCGGTCTTTTCCATTCTTTGATGACTATTTCCGAAATTCTCTTAGGAACTGGAAAGGTATCTGAGTAAGTAGGGACTTCCAGATATCTGTCCATCTTACACAATTTTTCTGGAGGGACCATAATAGAGTCACAATCATCCAGAGTCAATAAAACCTCCCGAAGTAATAAGCGGAGGTGTGCCAATTTAAATCTAAAAGACATGACGTCCGAATCTGATTGGGGTAAAGCACTACCTGAGTCAGACAGCTCCCCGTCAGACAAAGTCACCTTACCCTCCACTTCAGAGGTCTGGGAGGGTACATCAGAGATAGCCATCAAAGCATCAGAAGCTACAGGGAGACCCTGTGATTCTGTCCTGCTACGTTTGCCTTGTAACCCTGGTAACTTAGACAAAACCTCTGTAAGGGTAGATGACATAACTGTAGCCATATCTTGCAAAGTAAAGGAAACAGACAGAGAGGGCGCAGCTTGAGCTGGAGTTAAAGGCTGTGATGCATAGGGAGAAGATTGTGGCAAATCCTGAAGCTCATTGGCTAGAGAATCATCCTTAAAAAATAACTTCTCTTTACCTTGTACTGCTCTCTCCACACAATTGTTACAAAGTGTGACAGGTGGTTCCACAATGGCATTTAAACACATGAGACATGTACTCTGATCCATGTCTTCCATAACAGCAAATGCAAGTATTAACTTAGTAAGATCTTTTTATTAAGCAATAGTGTACTGTCTCTTTAAATAAAAAATCTTTACTTGAGAAAAAACGTGTACTGCGTCTTTAATATTTTACCCAATTTTGCTGGTCTAAATTTGACAAAAAATAAAATCACAATAAATATGTACTGTCTCTTTAAACAGTACTTAGATAAAGTAATATATCAATTTTTAATCCCAAAGAGTAATTATAACATATGGGAACCTGACCGATGCACTGCTTTCAAGTTCACATTAGCCCCGTTATGAAAGTAAAGAAAGATAAGGAGTTAATACTCCGATTACCCCTGCCACAGCTTTACTGCGGCTCCTACCCGGCTCCGGACGAAACCGGACTGCTTGACCTCCTGATCTTTCCGCTCTCTGTAACCCACAGCTTTACTGCTTAGATAGAAAACTGCACCGGAGAGAGATGCTTTCTTGAGCTTAAGCAACTACGCAATGGCGCTACAGAAAGCGCGCAAACGTAGCCCCACCCATCGTGGGCATCACACAAACACGAAAATGAGCCAAAATGAAAGTTTTTACACAAAATCCGCCCTAAGTAAAAAATTAACATCCCCAACGTCAGCCATCCATAAAAATATTGCCCAGCTCTCAATAAAGGCAAACATTCTAAAGTGCTATAGGCTAACACCTGCCTGACTGTCTGGGAAAGGAAAACCCTGTAAGGCTCTCTAGTGTAATACAGTTAAATCAGAGTTCTGCTGCAAGCCCCTGAAAATAAACTGCACCTACCTCCATGCTGAGTAATAGCATGCTATTACTCACAGTGTCCAGATGTCCACTATCTCCTCCAGAGGTCCTGTGTATAAGAAAAAAAGGTCTTAGGCAAATTCACTAAGTCCATCTCCAGGCAACACCAAAAGGGGAGGCATAGTGAAAGTAAAACTCCACCAGTTCCTCACAATTGGTCCTTCAGAAGCTGCCCAGAATAAAAATAGTACACACAGGCACCATTTAAAATAATAAACACTTGATTGAAGAATCTAAACTAACACCTCACTTTACCTCTTCCTTTCACTAACACAAGCAAAGAGAATGACTGGAGGTGGAGGGAAGGGAGGAGCTATATATACAGCTCTGCTGTGGTGCTCTTTGCCACTTCCTGTCAGCAGGAGGTTAATATCCCACAAGGATGAAATCCGTGGACTCGTCGTATCTTGTAGAAGAAAAGCATATTTCAATATATTTGACTGGGAGGGCCTCAAAACTATATCTATATACAGTGTATATATATGTGTGTATATATATATATATATATATATATATATATAAAATTCATTGAAAAAATATATATAAAATTCATTAAAATTATGGGGGGGAGATAAAAAACTGAAATTAAAATCTTCCATGTCTCAAAATTAAATCAATGTAAATATTTGCATAGGAAATTAGCACTAGTTTGCTGCAATAATCCTGTTAAAATGATAGCTATGTTAAAACAGCATATCTTACCCAGAATTCTCTTGTGTATTGGTAACATTGTATATGAGGTATTTCTGGGGAAAAGCGAGCGTGGAATCTTGCCTAGATGTGCTAATTTCCTATGCAAATATTTACATTGATATATATATATATATGTGTGTCCATATATGTTTTTATATATATATATATATATATATATATATATATATATTTACGTATGTGTGTGTGTTTACATGTATGTGTGTAAATACCTATTTGCACATAAATACATATGTATACACATATATAGACATGTATAGATTAAGGGCTTGATTACAAGTGGAGCGCTAATTTAAAGTCCGACTGTTAAATTAGCCATTACAAGTAGGGATGCAGCAAAATTTCGGCCACCAAAACACCAAAAATGAGCGAACTTCAAACCTCCTTCTGCCCTGGTACCGTCCCTGTACCGCTTTATCTGTGGCCCCCTCGTCACTGCTTTCTTCTCTCAGTGAAGGGGGCCCATTCTGTGAAACATGCTGGCTATTTCACACAAGGTTTGGCCCAGTAGACTCCGGATTCACTTGTGGTAGGTCCTCCCCTCTCTCGCGAGGCCCGGCATTCAGAGCGTTGGGCGGGTTACCATGGCAAACCTCAGACGCGCAAAGAGCTAGGGCCTCGCGAGAGAGGGGGAGGATCTATTGCAAGTGAATCCAGAGTCTCCTGGGCCAGACCAATGCCGCAGAATAGCCAGCATGTTTCCTACTGAGATGGGCACACTCCTGTACCTCCAGGGACCACCAGGGAATAGCTAGTGTGTCCTGCGCCCCTTGCACCTAGACAGGACCGCGCTGGGAGCCACAGGACCCCCTGGGAATAAAATAAAACACCACAAAAACTGCTCACTCCCCACAACCCCTATCCCAAAAATTCTCACACACACACACACTGCATCAACTACACACATTACATCCACTACATACACACACACACTGCATCCACTTCATACACTGCATCCACTACATACATACACACTCTGCATCAACTACACATACACACACACACTGCCTCCATTACATACACACTGCCTCCACTACACACACACACAATGCATCCACTACATACAAACACACTGCATCCACTACATACAAACACACTGCATCCACTAGATACAAACACACTGCATCCACTACATACAAACACACGCACACACACATACTGCATCCACTACATACAAACACACTGCATCTACTACACACACTGCATCCACTACATACACTGCATCCACACACTCTGCATCCACTACCCCCAAACATCCACTACACACATACTGCATCCACTACATACACACACACACACACTGCATCCACTACACACAACAGTTAAAAAAGAAAAAAAGTAATTTTCGGTTTCGTTTTGGCCAAGGGCATCCTGAATTTTCGGTTTCGGTTCAGAATTTTCATTTCGGTGCATCCCTATTTACAAGTTGCTAATGCTACTTAGAGCTCAGACTTCTAGTTAATTAAAAAAATGTCCCCCAATGGCCCCCAAAATAAAGAGTATAGTTCCTTTTTAATAATAAAATATATGTGGGTTTTTTTAAATATAACTGCACAAAGCAGTTTTAAAGGGTTAAAGTGTGCGGAAGTGCCTTTACATTGTAGTCTATGGAGACTGTGTTATAACTATAAATATATATGTAAATACACATATAAACACATAAAACATAATTTATGTAAGAACTTACCTGATAAATTCATTTCTTTCATATTAGCAAGAGTCCATGAGCTAGTGACGTATGGGATATACATTCCTACCAGGAGGGGCAAAGTTTCCCAAACCTCAAAATGCCTATAAATACACCCCTCACCACACCCACAATTCAGTTTAACGAATAGCCAAGAAGTGGGGTGATAAGAAAGGAGCGAAAGCATCAAATAAGGAATTGGAATAATTGTGCTTTATACAAAAAAATCATAACCACCATAAAAAGGGTGGGCCTCATGGACTCTTGCTAATATGAAAGAAATGAATTTATCAGGTAAGTTCTTACATAAATTATGTTTTCTTTCATGTAATTAGCAAGAGCCCATGAGCTAGTGACGTATGGGATAATAAATACCCAAGATGTGGAACTTCCACGCAAGAGTCACTAGAGAGGGAGGGATAAAATAAAGACAGCCAATTCCGCTGAAAAATTAATCCACTACCCCAATCAAAAAAGTTTAAATTTTTATAATGAAAAAAACTGAAATTATAAGCAGAAGAATCAAACTGAAACAGCTGCCTGAAGTACCATTCTACCAAAACTGCTTCTAAAGAAGAGAAAACATCAAAATGGTAGAACATAGTAAAAGTATGCGAAGAAGACCAAGTCATTGCTTTGCAAATCTGATCAACAGAAGCTTCATTCTTAAAAAGCCCAGGAAGTAGAAACTTACCTAGTAGAATGAGCCTTAATCCTCCGAGGCGGGAATCCACCCGACTCCAAATAAGTATGATGAATCAAAAGTTTAAGCAAGATGCCAAAATAAATGGCAGAATCCTTTTGACCTTCCTAAAACCAGAAAAGATAACAAATAGACTAGAAGTCTATCTGAAATCTGAATAGCTTCAACATAGAATTTCAAAAACTCTTACCATATTCAAAGAAAGTAAGAATCTCACCAAAGAAGTCTTAGGAAAACAATAAGTCCTCCCTAATGTTGTTAGAATTTACAACTTTAGGTAAGAATTGAAATGAGGACAGCAAAAACCACCTTATCCTGATGAAAAAAATCAGAAAAAAGAGATTCACAAAAAAGAACAGATAATTCAAAAACTGTTCTAGCTGAAGAGATGTCCAAAAAAGAACAATACTTTCCATGAAAGTAATTAATGTCCAGAGCAAACATATGCTCAAATAGAAGAGCCTGAAAAGCCTTCAGAACCAAATTAAGACTCCAAGGAGGAGAAATTAGCTTAATGACAGGTTTGATACGAACCAAAATGAAAAATGATGAATATCAGGAAGTAATACTGCCTTATCCTGATGAAAAAATCAGAAAAGGATATTCACAAAAAAGAGCAGATAACTCAAAAACTCTTCTAGCAGAAGAAATAACCAAAGGAACAATACTTTTCCAAGAAAGTAATTTAATGTACAGAAAATGCATAGTTTCAAACGGAGGAGCCTGTAAAGCCCTCAGCACCAAATTGAAACTCCAAAGAGGAGAGATTAAATTAATGACAGGCTTGATACGGACCAAAGCCTGTACAAAACAATGAATATCAGGATGATTAGCAATCTTTCTGTGGAAAAAGAACAGAAAGAGTAGAGATTTGTCCTATCAAAGAATTGAAGACAAAACCTTATCCAAACCAACCTGAAAAAATTATAAAATTCTATGAATTTTAAAAGAATGCCAAGAAAAGTAGGTCTTCCAGACTCAATAACAAATCTTTCTAGAGACAGATTTACGAGCCTGAAACATAGTATTAATCAATGAGTCAGAGAAACCTCTATGACTAAAAATCAATCGTTCAATCTCCATCCCTTCAAATTTAATGATTTGAGATCCTGATGGAAAAAATGGGCCTTGAGAAAGAAGGTCTGGTTTAAACGGAAGTGTCCAAGGTTGGCAACTGGCCATCCGAATGAGATCCGCATACCAAAACCTGAGAGGCCATGCTCAAGCTACCAGCAGAACAAACAAATACTCCATAAGAATTTTGGAAATCACTTTGGAAGAAGAACTAGAGGCGGAAAGAAATAGGCAAAAAGATAATTCCAAAGAAATTTCAATGCATATACTACTTCCGCCTGAGGATCCCCGGACCTGAATAGGCCCCTGGGAAGTTCTTTATTCAGATGAGATGCCAACAGATCTATTTCTAGAAATGCTCACATCTGAAAAACATATCTGGGTATGAGAGACCATTCTCCCGGATATAAAGCTTGATTAACAGAGATAATCCGCTTCCCAAATATCTATACCTGGGAAAAAACCCCACAGAATTTAGATAGGAGCTGGATTTAGCCCAAGCTAATATCTGAGACACTTCTGTCACAGCCTAAGGACTGATAGTCCCACCCTGATGATTGACATACACCATAGTAGTGATATTGTCTGAAAACAAAAAAACGTCTCTTCTTCAAAAAGAAACTAACTGAAAAACTCTGAGAATGCACGGAGTTCTAAAATATCAAATGGTAATCTCGTCTCCTGAGATTTCCAAACCCCTTGTGCTGACAGAGATCCTCAGACAGCCTCCCAACCAAAAAGACTCACATCTGTAAAGATCATGGCCCAGGTTGAACGAAGAGACCTGTAGAACTAAATGATGGTGATCTTAACCACCAAATCAAGATAGATAAATATTAGGATTTGAAGATTTAAAATGTAAAATCCTAGAATCCCTGCACCATAATTCAGCATAAAAAACTGGAAGAGAAGAGATGGCTGACTAGGCAGGCGCCAACAATAGCACAACTGAAACACATGTTGCTTAAACAACTTTTTGTGGAGCAATATGATGTTAGACTTGACACAAAACACAGGCTGCGCCCCTTCCTAAGGAAATGGGGACTCTTCTTGGACACGCTGGACCCAGCCATTCAAAGTCAGGTGTTGAAACCTTTTGCCCATCTGGAAGCAATGCTGCAAATAGATTTGGGAGGAGGGACAGGACGTACGGAGCATAGCGTACAAAATCAGGAACCCTTTGAGGTGATGTTATTCTAAAGGGGAGGGGGGGAAAGGTAAAACTAAATTAATTAAGATACTCAAATCGGACTCCCACACAAAAGGCTTTTTTTTTTTTTCTCCTTTCTCCTTCTCTGCCCCCCTCCCCCTCAACCCCCCCTCCTACCAACTCCTTCTATCCTTAATTTGGATACAGAAATGTTTACGGTTAAACTGTTTATGGCTACTTGGTCAATATGTATGTATATAGTTAATTAAAATGTTTAAAATTGAAAATTCCTTAAGGAATGGAGTGTACATTCGTATGCAGAAGCCTGAGTTATGGACACTACCTCTGAAACATGCCACCTCTGCATTGACTTTTGACTATTCACCCATGTGCACTGAAAACCAAACGATTGTATAATTGTTCATATGAAGAGATTACTGTCTATGCATGGTATGATGAATATGAAGATGTTGTAAACACTTGATTCCTTTAATAAAAACGAATTAAAAAAAAAAAAAAAAAAAAAAACTGGAAGAGGTTATCTCTATTGAAAATGAGCAAAGGGAATTGAATCCAATGCTGTGGCCATAAGACCTAAAACTTCTATGCATATATAGCAATTGAAGGAAATAATAGAGACTAAAGGTACCGACAGACGGAACCCAATAAAATTGTCCCTTGTCTGATAGAGACAAAGACAGTGACACAAACTATCTGGAAACCTAAAAAAAGGTGACCCTTGTGTGAGGAATCAAGAGCTTTTGAAAAAAAGATCCTCTAACTATGTCCTGAAAGAACAAAGTTGAATCATATGAGATTCCACAGCCTCAGAAAATAATCTGAATGAAAACAGAAAATGAAGATATGCATTTATTGTATCTAATGAAAACAAATAATGCCATCACTGACCAACAAAAGGCAGAATAGACCATTTATACATGATACATTTATATAACAAAAAGATTTTCTATCTTTGGAACAATGAATAGGTTTGAATAAAACCCCAAAACCCAGTTCCTAAAAATGGAACTGGAAGAAATACCCCAGAAGATTCCAGGTCTGAGCAGCACTTGAGCCCCAACGGGTGATCAGCCGCGCTTCAACATTATCCCAAAATATATAGGACCGAAACACACTAAAAGTGTTAGCCTTACTGGAATAGCTGGAATATCAAAGAGAAAAAAGACTTCTCACAGATGGTTTTACTCTGAACTTTATTCTGTATCCAAAATCAAAGAAATTTGCAAAACAACAAATTTCAAAAAAATTAATAAAAAAAAATTCCAATTAAAAACATGTTACTTGGGAATTTGTTCCTTAATAAGAACAACCAAACTAATATAAGCTTAAAGTTTAGTCTTGGAACTCAATCTTGAAGCCCAGAGTAACAGTTAAGAATTGAATCCAATTATAAACCAAATAATTGATTATCTTAGAAAAAAAAAAGAAATATGGATTTTTTAGAAATCACAAAATTCTTCTAGCTAAAACAGCTAAAGACATAGAATAAACCTCATTTGCAAAAATATTCAATAAAATGAAGACACAAATGAAAAATATTAGCATGATAACCCAGTTAAAGGACCAGTCAACACACTGGACTTACATAATCATCAAAAGCAAAACAACAAGACAAATGCAACAGCACTTAGTCTAGTAGATTTTGTCCTTAACAATGCTAAAATAAATCATAATCTGATACTTGATTTTAAAGTAAACAGAAAAAATGAAGCAATTGCAACATCATTCAAATAAATCACAGGTCCAAGAAAAGTACCTGAAAATAAATAATTTTCCTTAAATAAGATACAACCATCTAAAGGAAAAATAAATACTATTTTGCTATAGAAACAATAGCATAATTAGCAGAAGTAGAGATAGCCCCATTAAATTGGAGAACCTTCAAAATTGAAATGAACTGCCGGAAAAGAATATAGTTTAAAACCTTTAAAGAAGGAATAAAAGAAAATTCTCAGCCTATTCCATTCCCTAGTATGAGGAACTGGAAAAAAACCTCTGAAAATACAGAAGAATAAATAAGCAGAAATAAAATGTTAGTTAGTCTTGAAAGAACTAATTACCTTAATATCCAAAATAATCAACACCTTTTCAACAAAGAACAAATGTACTTTAATAAAAAAATAAAAAAGTGGATGTTAGTGTCAATATCTGATGAAAAAAATTCTGAATGAGAAAAAACATCATCAGAGAAGGATAAATCATTATGTTGTTGGTCATTTGAAACTTCAATAAAAAAGAAGTTTGAAAAAGACCTAAAAATTTTATTAGAAGGCACGATGTCAGACAAAGCCTTTAAAATAGAATCAGAAAAATATTCTTATAAATCTTGTAAGTAATTCTTGTACATAAGATGTAAAAAGAATAGCAAATATATAAAGCATAAATACTAACGGATTCTGCATGTAAAAGTTATCATGATAACTTATTACAAACCATAGCTAAAGAAAAACATTCATAACATTTTAAAATAAATGAACTTAGCTTTAGTAGGACTGAACTCAGTCAACAGGAATCCCTTAGAACGTTTTTGAAACAGGAACAGTGAAATCTTGCAATATGTAATAGAAAAAACAATATTTAAAGCAAAATTATTAAATTCCTTAAATGACAGTTTCAGGAATGGGAAAAAAATGCAAAATAATAAGCTTCTAAAAACCAGAAGCAATAAAAAAGTGAGGTTTAAATAATGTGAGGAAAAAATGGAACAAATACGCCCACATTTTTTGGAGCCAAATATGACGCCCACATTATTGGCGCTAAATACAACCCCCATATTTTTGCCGCCAAGTATGACGCCACATCCTCTGACGCCGAAACCGACGCCCACATTTTTTGACGGGAAAAAAATGTCTGAATACACATGCGTCAAAAAATGACGTTACAGAAAACAACTTCCGGCGTCAACTACGGCGCCGGAAATGACAAATTTTTTTGCGCCAAAAAAGTCAGCGCCAAGAATTACGCACTAAAAAGAAACATTTTCTGCCCCCGGAAGCCTAACAGCACGCAGGGAAAATGGTCAATTGAAAATTTTCAAGGTAATGAAAAATAAATTGAATTAAAATGCATTATCCCAAATAATGAAACTGACAGTCTGAAATATAAAGGAATACTGATTATCCTGAATCATGGCAAATATAAGTTTAAAGACATATATTTAGAAATTTACATATAAAGTGCCCAACCATAGCTTAGAGTGTCACAAAAAATAAGATTTTACTTACCCCATGACACTCATCTACATATAGTAGATAGCCAAACCAGTACTGAAACGAGAATCAGTAGAGGTAATGGTATATAAGAGTATATCGTCGATCTGAAAAGGGAGGTAAGAGATGAATCTCTATGACCGATAACAGAGAACCTATGAAATAGATCCCGTAGAAGGAGACCATGGTATTCAAATAGGCAATACTTTCTTCACATCCCTCTGACATTCACTGCACTCTGAGAGGAAAACCGGGCTCCAGCCTGCTGCAAAGCGCATATCAACAAAGAATCTAGCACAAACTTACTTCACCACCTCCATGGGAGGCAAAGTTTGTAAAACTGAATTGTGGGTGTGGTGAGGGGTGTATTTATAGGCATTTTGAGGTTTGGGAAACTTTGCCCCTCCTGGTAGGAATGTATATCCCATACGTCACTAGCTCATGGACTCTTGCTAATTACATGAAAGAAATATATATGTATTTTGCTGTCCATCGCTGCGCTAGATTCTCTGTTGTGACTATCTGCATGAGAACAATGCTTCCATTGGAGCCTATGGAAGCGCACTCTCGTGAGCGCAATGCTTCCATTCAATGTGAAACCGCTGTTGACACCTTCCACCAGATATTTATCTGAAACAAACCATTTGATACCCTTACCCCTGCAATACCCTATATGGGAATGGACAACAAAGCTCCACGGAATAGCTGAGTGGCATATCCAAAGTTAACAAGAATCCAGTTTGGAAGACGCTGTAAGAAGGTGTCAACAGTGGTTTTCTGGTAACTCATACCATTTGATGTGTTCCTTTGAGTAGATCTCTTTGTAAAGGTACCCCTAAATAAACTGTTACACTTTTAATTTGAGACAGCATTGTGCTTCTCTTTCGCTAAAGTTTTCAGACATTTAGACATGTATACAAACACACATACAGGCATAATTTTATATATATATATATATATATATATATATATATAAGGGGTTGTGAACAATGGAGTATATGTTTCCCCACAAATTATGCAATGCTGTTGGTGGTATTATGAAATTGTATATTTCGGGACGGTAATCCACTCCACAGTTTGGATGTGGCAGAGAATGGCCGGTGAAGGATATAGTTCAGGTTTTCCCTACAAACTGAAGTTTTCTCACCAACAGCTAATTAAGTTAAATTAACTCTTGTTAAATAGTGTGTGCTGAAGCTGCTAGTTAGAACCTGTATGAGAAAGACAGAAGATATGGAGTTGTGCTGCTGTATAGAGGTTCTAGGCCTGTGAGGATTGAAATCTGTTTGTAATTTTGCAGTTGTGTGGAAAAGCACACAACTTTAGTCAGAGATACTTTATTCTGTTTAGTAAATGCCATCGTGCAAGGATTTATTTTGTTCATGTTAAAACTGTATTTCTGCAAATTGTCTGTGAATAAACAGGCCAAGGGGACGATTTAACAAAGTGCGAGTGAACATGGTCTGCTGCAGCGGATCATGTCTGCCACACATCGATAAATGCAGACAGCATACGCTGTCAGATTGATGCCTGCCGCCTCAGAGGAGGCTTACGAGTTAAGGAGCAGCAGTCTTAAGACCGCTGCTTCTTAACTCCTGTTTCCAGCGAGCCTAAAGGCTCGCGCGGAAACAGTTACATTCAGGGCCATTCGGCCCTTGTTATATCGGGCCCCAAGGCTTTTACATCTAATCTAGTATGTTTGGAGTGTTTCTCTGCTGTAAAGACTGTGTGTCAAAGCTGTTATTGGGACAAAATACCTAATGAGAGGGGTATTTTTGTCTATATATATATATATACATATATATATATATATATATATATATATATATATATATATACATACACACATACATATACTGTGTATATATATATATATATATATATATATATATATATATACACACACAGTATCTCACAAAAGTGAGCACACCCCTCACATTTTTGTAAATATTTTATTATATCTTTTCATGTGACTACACTGAAGAAATTACACTTTGCTACAAAGTAAAGTAGTGAGTGTACAGCCTGTATAACAGTGTAAATTTGCTGTCCCCTCAAAATAACTCAACACACAGCCAATAATGTCTAAACTGTTGGCAACAAAAATGAGTACACCCCTTAGGGCATGGAGTTCACCAGAGCTTCACTGGAGTCCTCTTCCACTCCTCCATGACGACATCACTGAGCAGGAGGATTTTAGAGAACTTGCACTCCCCCATCTTCTGTTTGAGGATGCCCCACAGATGCTCAATAGGGTTTAGGTATGGAGACATGCTTGCCAGTCCATCACCTTTACCTTTAGCTTTAGCAAGGCAGTGGTCGTCTTGGAGGTGCGTTTGGGGTCGTTATGTTGGAATACTGCCCTGCGGCCCAGTCTCCAAAGGGAGGGGATCATGCTCTGCTTCAGTATGTCACAGTACATGTTGGCATTCATGGTTCCCTCAATCAACTGTATCTCCCCAGTGCCGGCGGCACTCATGCAGGCCCAGACCATGACACTCCCACCACCATGCTTGACTGTAGACAAGACACACTTGTCTTTGTACTCCTCACCTGGTTGCCGCCACACACGCTTGACACCATCTGAACCAAATAAGTTTATCTTGGTCTCATTGGACCACAGGACATGGTTCCAGTAATCCATGTCCTTAGTCTGCTTGTCTTTAGCAAGCTGTTTGCGGGCTTTCTTGTGCATCATCTTTAGAAGAGTCTTCCTTCTTGGACGACAACCATGCAGACCAATTTGATGCAGTGTGCGGCGTATGATCTGAGCACTGACAGTTCAACCTCTGCAGCAATGCTGGCAGCACTCATAAGTCTATTTCCCAAAAACAAACCTCTGGATATGATGCACTCAACTTCTTTCGTTGACCATGGCGAGGCCTGTTCTGAGTGGCCCACCGTGCTGCAGCTCAGTTTCAGGGTCTTGGCAATCTTCTTATAGCCTAGGCCATCTATATATAGAGCAACAGTTCTTTTTTTCAGATCCTCAGAGAGTTCTTTGCCATAAGATGCCATGTTGAACTTCCAGTGTCCAGTATGAGAGCGATAACACCAAATTTAACACACCTGCTTATACACACCTGAGACCTTGTAACACTAACGAGTCACATGACACCAGGGAGGGAAAATGGCTAATTGGGCCCAATTTGGACATTTCCACTTAGGGGTGTACTCACTGGCCAAGCATGTCTCCATACCTAAACCCTATTGAGCATCTGTGGGGCATCCTCAAATGGAAGATGGGGGAGTGCAAGGTCTCTAACATCCACCAGCTCTGTGATGTCGTCATGGAGGAATGGAAGAGTACTCTAGTGGCAACCTGTGAAGCTCTGGTGAACTACATGCCCAAGAAGGTTAAGGCAGTGCTGGAAAATAATGGTGGCCACACAAAATATTGACACTTTGTGTTCAATTTAGACATTTCCACTTAGGGGTGTACTCATTTTTGTGCCAATGGTTTAGACATTATTGGCTGGGTGTTGAGTTATTTTGAGGGGACAGCAAATTTACACTGTTATACAGGCTGTACACTCACTACTTTACATTGTAGCAAAGTGTCATTTCTTCAGTGTCACATGAAAAGATATAATAAAATATTTACAAAAATATTTGGGTGTACTCACTTTTGTGAGATACTGTGTATATATATATATATATATATATATATATATATACAGGGAGTGCAGAATTATTAGGCAAGTTGTATTTTTGAAATGACAAGAAGAAAACAGCGCATCCACGAATCACAGCAGCGTTTATTCAGGTAAATGACACACACAGAAAATTGCACACTTACAAGATGACAGTAATGTATGAGCGGTAATGCCCTCTGGCTAGTTGTCTTTCGCCTGTAGCAAATCTCAGCGGGAACACCTCAGACGCCGACCAGCAGCACCAAGAGACCCGCTTCCTGTCACATACGGCAGGTGCCAAAGAGAAACTCAAAAGAGCAGCAGTCCTAAACACTTTGATGGTAGGAGTTAGTTACCCTACGCGTTTCCTCTGCACACGGGCAGACTTCTTCAGGGGTATATGAAAATACAAGCTAACAAACTACCTGTAGGACTGCAATTTATACACACACCTCTGACATACTTCCTCTCAGGAAGGGATTTACCTTTTTACCACATATATCCTAATACACTCGTATCTGACAGATTACTTGGATTATATGGGCACTAGTGGTTAAAAAAGGCTCACACATATATAACTACACTAAAATAGCAACATATCTAAACAAGTATTAAATGCATTTAGCTTCATAAAAATAGATATATATAGCTATATTATAATTCATAAAATCATTTGATCCATATAAAAACACCAACATAAATGCAAACAATGTATAAAGCCACAAGAATTAATCAAGATATAAAACTAGCCCAATACTAAATCTATAAAAAAAAAAAAAAAAAAAAAAAACTCTATCTCTAGTAGACCTAATACTAAAATTTATAATAAGATAAGCCTAATATTTATTACCTATAAAATTGAGGATGTGGAGTATTAAATTTATTAAATACCTAAATAAATAAAATAGATGAATTTTTTTTTTTTTTTTTATATTAACCCATGAATGCCTGGAGGTCAATATCAATATTTAAACCTTTTGGTTCCAAACACTCTAAGCGATGGATCCATTTGGTTTCGCACTTTCTAAGTAGCAACAATCTCCTATTAGGACATGGTCCAGGTTTAATTTGTTCCAAAATTCTAATCTTCAAATCACTAAAATCCCTATTATGTACATAATTGAAATGGTTAGATACACTATGTTTATCATACCCTGATTTAATGTTCTCTACGTGTTCGTACCACCTTCTTTTTATACATCTTTTTGTACGACCTACATATATTTTCCCACATTTACATAACAATTGGTAAACCACATATGTGGATTTACAGTTTGTTCTACCCTCTATTATGTATTTTTTACTTTTATCAAAGTTGTATATTTCATTACCCTTCAAGACATGATCGCACATGATACAATTTTTTCTAAAACATTTAAAAGTACCAGCTTGTGCTTGCAGCCAGTGGGAGGAGGGAATAATGTTACTTTTTAATTTTGAGGGAGCCACCATACTTTTTAAGTTCCTATTTTTCTTAAAGATAACCTGGGGATTCATTCCTATTTGATCTTTTAAAATAGGGTCACCCCTTAGTACTTCCCAGTGTTTCTTCAAAATGTTCTTAACTACTTGAGCACCCTCATTATATGTGGTGATAAATTTAACCTGACTGTGGTTATCCTGGAATCTGTTGTTATTCTTGGTACTCTTATAATCTCTGGGGAAAGTTCTACACGTTTCCTTTGCCTCTTCAATTAAATCTCTGTTATATCCTTTTACTAACAGTTTATTTTCCAGAACTTTGGCCTCGTCCATATAGTCATCCTCATATGTACAGTTCCGCCTAATGCGTCTAAACTGTCCATAAGGGATATTGTCCTTCCACCTTTTTAAGTGTCCACTGCTGGCATTTAAAAAGCCATTTCTGTCTGATGGCTTTCTAAAGTTTCTAACAGCCACTTTATTTTCTTTTATGAAAAGGGTAATATCTAAAAAATCGATAGAATCCCTGTTAGTACAACTCGTGAAAGTGAGATTATATGCATTGTTATTCATGTATTTTAAAAATTAACTTGCTTCTTCTTCCGTTCCTTTCCATATAAGTACTATATCATCTATATACCTGTAAAACTTATGTATATTATCTCTATATGGATTATTTTTCCAAATACATTTATTCTCATAATAGGCCATATAGATGTTGGCATATGACGGTGCCATTGTGGTACCCATGGCCGTACCCTGTATTTGCCTGTAGAAAGTTCCCTCAAACTGAAAATAATTATATTCTAATATAAAGTAAATAGCTTCTGTCAGAAAATCTACATGGATTTCTGGGATATTCCATCCTCGACACATCTCTCTAAAGGCAACTACACCTAAATCATGGGGGATATTTGTGTAGAGGGCGGAAACATCACATGTCATCCAAATGAAGTTAGGGTCCCATTCCATACCTTCTACTTTATTTATAATATCAGCTGTATCTCTAATGTATGATTTTATTGTTTTGACCATTGGTTGAAGGTACCAGTCAATGTACACTGACAAATTACTTCCTATGGAATCTATGCCGGATATAATAGGCCTTCCGGGGGGTCTCAAGGGGTCCTTATGGATCTTCGGGATGTGATAAAAAATGGGTATTTTAGGGCAAGGATTATACACATATCCAAATTCATCACTAGATAAAATTTCCCTTTGTTTGGCCTTAATCAGTATATTTCTCAAGATCTTATTATATTCAGCGGTGGGATCACTCTTTAGTTTATAATAGGTGGTGTTGTCGCTGAGTAATCTGTCAGCCTCAGCGATGTAGTCCCCTCGATTCTGAACAACAATCCCACCCCCCTTATCCGCTTGCCTAATTACCACACTAGTATCTTTAGTTAACTCCTTCAGGGCTTTTCTTTCTTGTATAGTGATATTATCATTAAACTTATGTACAAAATGTCCCGCCTTCTTATCAAAGGCCTCGTTAAAATCTTTAGTGACTAAATCATTAAATATTTTTATATATTCCCCTTGAGCATGAATGGGATTAAACATGGACTTACGTTTTAAATCACTGTGTTGTATAACTATCTCTTCCTCATGAATACTCAGATCAGTAATACTTAAATTAATATCAATATTATCTTGTTGATAATCATATTGTTCTTTTTCAAGGGACTTAAGGATAGACAGGGACTTAATGTCCTTTGAGTCTAGCATAGATGTACTTCTGGTAATTTGATCCTTTAGATAGTACCTCTTTAGGGTTAATTTCCGTACATATTTTTGGAGATCAATATACATTTCAAACTTATTGGGGGGATGTTTAGGAGCAAATTTTAACCCTTTGCCCAAAAGTTTAATTTCATGGTCATTTAGTACTTTATCCGATAGATTAAAAATATCTATATTTTTATTCTATCTAATATTAAAAAAAAAAAATCTAATATCAAAAAAAAAAAAAAAAAAAAATTCATCTATTTTATTTATTTAGGTATTTAATAAATTTAATACTCCACATCCTCAATTTTATAGGTAATAAATATTAGGCTTATCTTATTATAAATTTTAGTATTAGGTCTACTAGAGATAGAGTTTTTTTTTTTTTTTTTTATAGATTTAGTATTGGGCTAGTTTTATATCTTGATTAATTCTTGTGGCTTTATACATTGTTTGCATTTATGTTGGTGTTTTTATATGGATCAAATGATTTTATGAATTATAATATAGCTATATATATCTATTTTTATACAGCTAAATGCATTTAATACTTGTTTAGATATGTTGCTATTTTAGTGTAGTTATATATGTGTGAGCCTTTTTTAACCACTAGTGCCCATATAATCCAAGTAATCTGTCAGATACGAGTGTATTAGGATATATGTGGTAAAAAGGTAAATCCCTTCCTGAGAGGAAGTATGTCAGAGGTGTGTGTATAAATTGCAGTCCTACAGGTAGTTTGTTAGCTTGTATTTTCATATACCCCTGAAGAAGTCTGCCCGTGTGCAGAGGAAACGCGTAGGGTAACTAACTCCTACCATCAAAGTGTTTAGGACTGCTGCTCTTTTGAGTTTCTCTTTGGCACCTGCCGTATGTGACAGGAAGCGGGTCTCTTGGTGCTGCTGGTCGGCGTCTGAGGTGTTCCCGCTGAGATTTGCTATAGGCGAAAGACAACTAGCCAGAGGGCATTACCGCTCATACATTACTGTCATCTTGTAAGTGTGCAATTTTCTGTGTGTGTCATTTACCTGAATAAACGCTGCTGTGATTCGTGGATGCGCTGTTTTCTTCTTGTCATTTCTTATACAGCTTGCTGCAACGGGATACACATAGCTGGAGTTCCGTGATTCATCAGCTGCTCCTGTAAGGATCCTTCAGCATATATTCCATCAGACCAACTGGACATTACCACGTCGGATTTGCCGTGTATGCACATTTACTGAACAAACTTTGCCTCCATCTGGTTCAGCTAAGTTAACACACCAATCCTGCTACAATCAGTCTATATGCTTTTTGTGTGACTTAAACCAGCTACGGTTTTGGGACTGTTTTATTTTCACATATCTGTTGTGTACGTCGGTGATTGTATTTATGTCCCATATGTTTATACTATAGGGGAGTGGTTGTGTGTCTTCTGAGAAACAGATATTAGATACACCCCGTTTTTTCTTTTTGATTATTTTTTTAAAGGGGAAGTTCTACTGGTGCCCCACCTGATTCAGTGTAGCGCTGTCATTTTCTCCTGAAGTTGTATTTTTGAGGATTAATTTTATTATTGAACAACAACCATGTTCTCAATGAACCCAAAAAACTAATTAATATCAAAGCTGAATAGTTTTGGAAGTAGTTTTTAGTTTGTTTTTAGTTATAGCTATTTTAGGGGGATATCTGTGTGTGCAGGTGACTATTATTGTGCATAATTATTAGGCAACTTAACAAAAAACAAATATATACCCATTTCAATTATTTATTTTTACCAGTGAAACCAATATAACATCTCAACATTCACAAATATACATTTCTGACATTCAAAAACAAAACAAAAACAAATCAGTGACCAATATAGCCACCTTTCTTTGCAAGGACACTCAAAAGCCTGCCATCCATGGATTCTGTCAGTGTTTTGATCTGTTCACCATCAACATTGCGTGCAGCAGCAACCACAGCCTCCCAGACACTGTTCAGAGAGGTGTACTGTTTTCCCTCCTTGTAAATCTCACATTTGATGATGGACCACAGGTTCTCAATGGGGTTCAGATCAGGTGAACAAGGAGGCCATGTCATTAGATTTTCTTCTTTTATACCCTTTCTTGCCAGCCACGCTGTGGAGTACTTGGACGCGTGTGATGGAGCATTGTCCTGCATGAAAATCATGTTTTTCTTGAAGGATGCAGACTTCTTCCTGTACCACTGCTTGAAGAAGGTGTCTTCCAGAAACTGGCAGTAGGACTGGGAGTTGAGCTTGACTCCATCCTCAACCCGAAAAAGCCCCACAAGCTCATCTTTGATGATACCAGCCCAAACCAGTACTCCACCTCCACCTTGCTGGCGTCTGAGTCGGACTGGAGCTCTCTGCCCTTTACCAATCCAGCCACGGGCCCATCCATCTGGCCCATCAAGACTCACTCTCATTTCATCAGTCCATAAAACCTTAGAAAAATCAGTCTTGAGATATTTCTTGGCCCAGTCTTGACGTTTCAGCTTGTGTGTCTTGTTCAGTGGTGGTCGTCTTTCAGCCTTTCTTACCTTGGCCATGTCTCTGAGTATTGCACACCTTGTGCTTTTGGGCACTCCAGTGATGTTGCAGCTCTGAAATATGGCCAAACTGGTGGCAAGTGGCATCTTGGCAGCTGCACGCTTGACTTTTCTCAGTTCATGGGCAGTTATTTTGCACCTTGGTTTTTCCACACGCTTCTTGCGACCCTGTTGACTATTTTGAATGAAACGCTTGATTGTTCGATGATCACGCTTCAGAAGCTTTGCAATTTTAAGAGTGCTGCATCCCCCTGCAAGATATCTCACTATTTTTGACTTTTCTAAGCCTGTCAAGTCCTTCTTTTGACCCATTTTGCCAAAGGAAAGGAAGTTGCCTAATAATTATGCACACCTGATATAGGGTGTTGATGTCATTAGACCACACCCCTTCTCATTACAGAGATGCACATCACCTAATATGCTTAATTGGTAGTAGGCTTTCGAGTCTATACAGCTTGGAGTAAGACAACATGCATAAAGAGGATGATGTGGTCAAAATACTCATTTGCCTAATAATTCTGCACTCCCTGTGTATATATATATATATATATATATATATATATATATATATATATATATATATATAGTCCTCCTTGTAGTAAATACGGCCTCCTATGTCACCTGCCTGGGTGCTAGCATGAAACAAATATATCACCTTGAAAGAAAGCACTCTCAGGACTTCTCAGTAGTGGGTTAACCAAAAAGGCTAAAAGTTTATTAACGTTTCGGGGTTCACACAGACCCCTTCATCAGAATGAAAAATAGTGACAAAACAATTCTAGATATAGTGTATCACACAATTAAGCAAATACTCACAACAAACACCTATGTCCCATAGTATAGTTCCTATGTGTGTCAGTGAAACGCACGCCATGCGCGTCAACAAACCGGAAGTTAACTCCCTTCCGGGTAAATCGTATATTCATTGTGTGCCTACATACAATAACCATTCAAATTTCAAATGAGTGCCTGTGTCCCAAGCTTAATATGTATAACATGAAAAAATGTTCAACTGGCAGTGAATAAAAACCAAACCTAATACATAGTGAATAAAACTTATAAACGAGGGGGGGCGGAGCTAGCCATCTAACCGGAGAGACGCACTTTTAGGGAGCTCTCTCTTATCTTAAGCTATTAAGTGTAGATAAGGGGCTGTTTTATATAAGCAAACCCTAAATTAACTCATGCTAGCTTGTCTACTATACATGTAGAGGTTGGTGAACAAGTATACTCGTGCTTTTCCTACAGAGTGAGGAGTGTGGTCGGATGAGAAGGACACTGGCTTGCTACCGCAGAGGCACCACACAGACTTAGGTGACAGCTGAAGCCGGAAAGCTGCAAAACTTAGTCAAACCCTGACTTACTCCCAAGCTACCAACTTACCGGTGATCTACTGACACCCGGAAGATTGAGGATCAGCTCCGGTGGAGCGGAGATACTCCGCGGTAATAACAGTAGCCGCACAACATTGCGGAGCTGCAATTTTAAACTATTTACCTGTTCCGAGATCCTGTCTTCTCTCCTGAGTAGCCGTCGCTATCGGAAACCGGCTTGCTTATAGCATAACTCCAGCTGGTTCATTGGAAGGCCATTGCTGCGCTACTTATATTTTTTTTTTTCTTTTGACGCGAACTCTCGCCATCTTGAGGCCTGGTCTCAGATAGGGCCGCCGGACCCCAGACGGAGTGTGTCAGACCTACCTCGCAAATAGCACAGTGAGGAGGGTAAGATTTAACTATATTGCTTCATCCAATAAAGTACCCATAAAGTGCCCTCACTGAGTCTACATATTAATTTTATAAGCATATGCTAGAGCAGCGTTATCTTTCCCCACAAAAATAGCCCAAATCAGTCTGATACACGTTTGGCCTCATCAACCAACATTCTACTGAGAGAGTTAAGCAACAGCATCTAGCTACATACCGGATAGATAAACTGTATTATTTGAAATCTCGACCTGGAACAAAACATTACTATTCTGGGCAGTCAGTAAAACTTTATTTGCCTTTATGAGACTCTTTCAGTAAGCTAATTCCTCAAAGTCTAGCCTTGCACCTACTCATGTAAAAATTAAGATATCTGCCTGTAATTTTTCCTGCAAGTTACTGAAGCAGACTGATCCATAAAACGGTTTGTTACTGGTATCACAGAATTAAGGATATTACAGTGGTTGTGTACTGCAACTAATTTATCTACAGAATAATCCTATGAATATTGCTACATGATGCAGTAGCATTGTCCTGCGCATCACCAAGTGAACCTTTGATTACTGCACATTGAGTATTACAGAGGTGCAACACCATCTTTGAAAAAAAACCCTGCCTATCAACTAGCAAGCTATATACTGTAGATAACCTTTTTGCTTCACCCTGAACAGTCTACTCCAATTTCCTGAACTTAAGAACATAAAGTGATCCCAGACGAGGTATTTAGACAGAATAACATCACTTGGAGGTTGGGGACAGACTTCTAGATCCAGAGGTTACATAACAGCTTGGTTAACTTCCAATAACTAAAGGTGCTTATTAAGTGTACCAATTGCACAAGAACTTTACCACAGTCCTAGTCTTGGTGTAGTGCACCCTTCTCTCCCTTTTCCTGCTGTCCTTTGTGGCAGTGGGTCATACCCAAATTACATTTTCCCGCGATCGCCCTGTGAGGGCAACCTCCCTGAGAAGTGGTGCATAGGCAAACTCAAAGTTGTCTAATAAAGCAAGTGTGTCCTATCCTTTCTTAGATTTTTTGAGTCACGCAGGAGACGGCTTGAGAGGTAATAGTAGGGGAAGATGTCTCACTCAAATAGGAAAAAAAATAATAGCAAACATAATGAAGGCCCTAAAAGGACTGTTGCTGACCACTTTAATAGAAAATTTTTGACAGACAGAGATCTGTCAGACGAAGATTCCAGAGACTCTCCATCTGAGCAAAGAGAAGAGGGAACACGCCCTTTGGGTAGGAATGTGGCCTGTAGTTCTGAAGATACCTCTCTCAGGGCCCTCATTAACTCCCTCTCTACTAAAATGGACTCACATCATTCTTCCCTGAAACAGGAGATTAGGACCTCAGTTGCGGATCTTAAAAAAGAAATTTCCACACTAGGTGAGAGAACCGATAACTTGGAGCAAAAGCATGAAGACCTACTAACAGATCATTCCAACCTCCTCTCCTACTCCCAAACACTTGCAGAGTTGATTTCAGACCTCGAGACGAAACTAGCCGACCTTGAAGATAGGTCTCGCCGCAACAACGTGAGACTCAGGGGAATACCTGAAAGTATAGCTCCTGCAGACCTCCCTACATACCTCTCAGATTTATTTGGGATCTTATTAAGCAATCCACAAGATCCTGAAGCTAAAATAGACAGAGCGCACAGAGCAATCAGGCCCAGGAATGCCAACCAAGCTCAGCCAAGGGATGTTATCGTCAGACTCCACTATTTTACCTATAAGGAGAAACTACTTAAGGCCGCCTTTGCCAATAAAGACTTGCCTGATCCCTATAAAGAGATTCTATTCTTCCCAGACCTGTCAACCCATACATTAGCTAAGAGAAGGTCCTTTCAACCTATAACCCAGTGTCTACGCAAGCATTCAATTAAATACAGGTGGGGGTTTCCAGTGAAACTTTTCTTCCAATATGAGGACTTATCCTACACCTTATCTAATTTGCAACAGGGAATGGAGCTACTGTGTAAACTGAAATTGCTTCAGAACTCTTCTACTGAACCTTCTGTTCAGCGGGATACAGTACCTCTCCTGAGAGAGATCACCACTCAAGCATCTTTGCCTTCAAACTCTGCTTCTTTAAGAGCGTCCGCCTCCGAATGGGCTCCAAAGCCGAGACGCTTGTCTCCTGCATCTAAGAGGCGCAACACCAGCCAACAGGACCCTTAAACAACCAAGTTTGTAATTATACACCACGGTATCCTGTGCAACACTGAAACACACCTATATCCTTACTATCTGGAAAATCAGCCATCTGCTACATGTATCCTTTTTTGCAATGTGTATTACACTTTTTAGACTGTCTTCTCTCTCCCCTGCAGGTTGAACATTTACTAGTGGACTATATAGCCCCTATGCTATAGCTTCTCACTATGATGATTTGTTTGATTTATATAAGCAAATGATATATACGTTGCTGTTATACTTTGAAACTTACAGCTTAATTTTAGTCTTGCACTAACTCATTTTTTTTTTGTTTTTTGTTTTTCTTTTTGTATAGCATTTATATATCAACCTAGGTCTTGTTTTATACACAGGCATAGCTATTTAGTTACACCTCAGTCCCTAATTGTATTAGAGGAAATATACCCATTAGGGCTATTCTATATTATTTACTAAACTCACCTGCATTTTCATTTTTCATTTTTCATTGCTCATTCTATTAAACGATATCTATGTTACTATGTAAATTACAATGTCTTGTCTCACGCTTGAGGTACACATATTAAAAATCCGGTCGCAGACACAATTTGTGTATTGGGAATGTGCAGGTAGCTGCTTAAAAATATTAGGTAATGGCAATCTCAATGTAGACAACCATCATACATTGCTGTATATCTCGAGCAAGCTTTTTTACTAATGTTGTTTATAGGTTTCTTTTTTGGACCCTCTTCCATTATATATTTTGATTGGATATACTGATCCTAAAGCTGTATAATGGTAATCCCCCTTACTAGCTTTATTAAGCGTTACCCAGCATATCTCAAGCGCCATATTTTATTATGACTGATAATAACCTAAAGAGAAGGTTTCTAAATAAACAAGGGGAAAAAAAAAAAAAAGAAAAAAACTTCTAAGTGTAGAATTACTGGTCTTGTTAACTTAAATTAATGCCTAGCGAATTTATTCTTTTCGAGTTATAATCTAGGTAAATTTATATTAATCCTCATTAGGCTCTGATGCAGGGTAGTACTTATTTACTGGTATAAGAGCTGTTTTTTTAGCTTTCTGGTCTTTAAACGGCTAAGCTACCATTTACTGATATATTATTTTGATTTTATGCCTATCCTCTACAATATATTATGGTAGTCATATCTTTATGCAAAGATTTTAGCAAATGGTTATGCTGACCCAATTGTGCTTCACATCACCCATATACTTCTTAGACGGTACTCACTGCTACATTGGAATTCACCCCCACCCCCTAGATATGCAGTCAGAACAGGATATGTCTTTCCTTATTTATTTAGCCAGCACATTAGATGGTGTAATTAATATTTAGTTACGTCAACTTATCCCAAATAGTATCTTATAAGCCGTTGCTTTGTTTTACCTCCCATCTTAAGGGTCACGTCTATACCTGCTATATCAGCTTCTAGAGATAGCTGAGTCACCCACAGCGCTTATATAGCCCCAATTCATATATGTTCTGGCCTAACAGCGATCTGATTGACCCCTATTACCTATATGTCTTGCGACTACTACTATTATGGATTAGTGCACATCTGCATCCTTTTGTGTAGGTCCCGTTCTATTAATGTTCTCTTTATTTCGCTCAGTTAATACACTTTTACCCAGGATATTCAAGATGATAACCAGCCCCAGCAGACCTTAAGTTCTTTATTACCATAGCATTATTATCAATTTTATGCCCTATACCAGCCCCCTAGATACCTTAGTAACTTTTATATAAGGCTCCGCCCCTCCATACTCCCATACTCCCCCCTATTTGATGAGCGGTGCTTACCCGCTGAAATTCCTCCCTCACCCATAATATTGTTACATGAGCTATCTCTAGGCCCAATAGTGGCCGCAGATCTGACTGTCTTATAGATTATTTCACTTTAACAAAGCCAATGGGTCCATGAGAGACCTTCTCATTAGTCAGCCAGTTTTACGAATATATACAAAAAAAAAAAAACTTGAGGTTTGAGAAACTTATTTGATGTCAAACATTGTTGCAATTTCTGTTGTATATGATTCTTACTGTCTTTCTTTTTTATGTTCAAAAATGTTTATTCACAACTGACTGAAACGTATTTACTACTGCAACCATATCAATGTTTGATGTTCCTTCTTTTGTATCGTTGCATAACCTCAATAAAAAAATAATTAAAAAAAAAAAAAAAAAACTTATAAACGAGAGTGGAACGCATATGCGTTCCAAGATACCGGAAGTCACGTTGTTTCCGGTTTAGCAAAAAGATTATAATGTTGCATGTGCATACATCAATAGACTATGTCTGAGTTACATATTGGCCATAGTTGTGAAACCAGGTTGAATCAGAATTACCTCAATGTGAATTAAAGCAGGAGGTTATGCCCCATTGTGTGTCGCTGGATTATCATAGTCAGCGTAATGCCGGAAGTGACGTCACCTATCCTGAGTGACACCTTCATTAGCCAATCACGCAGGCACAAATTAAATTGTGTATATTGAACATGTGTACAGTGTGTACATTCAGATCAGCAATGTGACGTGTTTTGTAGAGATATATTATAATAGTGTATTCCTTTGAATCACATATATGGGACCACTTATTTATATATATCACAATAAATAATGTCATGTTTGACTAGTGCAAAAAAAATACCCAAATTGGAATATCACCGTTGCTTGATAAACCAGCCTCACATTATACCCTATTTATCCTAAAACAATATACATGAAAATTCTAGCCTGCATGACCAATCAAATCTCACTAAGGATAAAAATTAAATCCACAAATATTAAGGTATCATTTTGGAGTTTTACCCTCCTTCTCATGTACCCTTAGGTGTATACAAAAAATGCCAAAAAATAAAAAAATGTAAAAATACACAAAGACAACTGAAAATAGGAACTAAAAAATAATAAAATAAAAAGTAAAAACAATTCTCCATATTGTAAAACTTGCATAATCTATACAACATCTCTATTCCCAACACTGAAATCAGATGTGTATAAAAATAACCTTTCTCCAAAGGAAAATGTGTTATATCTCAAGGCACCACAAGTCCTTCTTGGGCTACTAGGGGGCACTGAGGAAATGGGTGACCAACATTGGAACAGGGGTGGTAGGGCCACGAACCAGGTCCACTCCTGTGGTGCCTATTCATGTCACCATTACCACACAGCCCATTTTTGCACTAGCCAAACATGACATTAGTTATAGTGATATATATATAGTGATATATATAAATAACTGGTCCCATATATGAGATTCAACGTGAATACACTATTATAATATATCTCTACAAAACACGTCACATTACTGATCTGAATGTACACACTGTACACATGTTCAATATACACAATTTACCATGTGCCTGCATGATTGGCTAATGAAGGTGTCACACAGGATAGGTGACATCACATTACGCTGACTATGATAATCCAGCGACACACAATGGGGCATAACCTCCTGCTTTAATTCACATTGAGGTAATTCTGATTCAACCTGGTTTCACAACTATGGCCAATATGTAACTCAGACATAGTCTATTGATGTATGCACATGCAACATTATAATCTTTTCGCTAAAGCGGAAACAACGTGACTTCCGGTATCTTGGAACGCATATGCGTTCCACACTCGTTTATAAGTTTTATTCACTATGTATTAGGTTTGTTTTTTATTCACTGCCAGTTGAACATTTTTTCATGTTATACATATTAAGCTTAGGACACAGGCACTCATTTGAAATTTGAATGGTTATTGCATGTAGGTACACGATGTATATACGATGTACCCGGAAGTGAGTTAACTTCCGGTTTGTTGACACGCATAGGAACTATACTATGGGACACAGGTGTTTGTTGTGAGTATTTGCTTAATTGTGTGATACACTATATCTAGAATTGTTTTGTCACTGTTTTTCATTCTGATGAAGGGGTCTGTGTGAACCCCGAAACGTTAATAAACTTTTAGCCTTTTTGGTTAACCCACTACTGAGAAGTCCTGAGAGTGCTTTCATTCAGGGTGATATATATATATATATATATATATATAAATGTAAATCAAAGTGCACTCCAGATATCTTCTGTAACAGCCTTGGGTGCTATATCAAACAATTGTAATAACATAAAACATGAAGCACTCCAAAGGTCTTTCATTCAGGTCACCTTTAATAGTACAAACTGTCCGTCCTCAAACTTACAAGTTACAGAAAACTTACCACCCTGCTGTGTTTAAATCCACCACCAGAGAAATGTGTACCACGCTCTCCACGGTAGATGCGCCGCCCAGAGCGAGTGACGTCATCATCCGTGGCAACGTGCAAGGGACTGCAATAACAAACAAGTAGACACATCATAATTAACAAATAAAGTAAAAATAAAACAAACAATACGCATCCTAACATAGCGCTGAAAAAGAAAAGATTAGTGGCATGTGGAATTTACTGTTATGTCCATAAACGCTTGGAAGATCATTAACACAGACAGATCTTTACCTCTACACAAAGCTGAACCACCTAGGGTGGGTTACAGGAGGTCGAAGTCATTGCGGGACTTACTAATTAAAACTGACCCTGTACAAAGTTACAAAACGTTTACATGGTTAGACATCAAAAAACCAGGGGTCTTGCGATGCCTCAGCTGCACTACGTGTGGAGGACTGATAACTGGCTCATGTTTCACTCATCCACACAAGCGTAAAATCTATAAACATAAATTTCGCCTTACGTGTACTACCACACATATAATATACCTCCTACATTGTATTTGTGGGTTGTACTATGTAAGTAAGACCACCGATGACCTGCGTACACGTATGGCAAATCATCGATCTGCTATCAAGGCGGCACTGAATAAGGGTACATCGGAGCAACCGGTAGCCAGACACTTTTTGGAACTAAAGCATAGTGTTACGGACCTCAAGTATACAATCATTGACCATGTACCGCCGTTGTCAAGAGGAGTAGATAGAAACCGTTTGCTTCTACAAAAAGAAGCAAAATGGACATTTGAGTTGAACACCCTTGTTCCTTATGGACTGAACACACAGTTGGATTGGCAGGTGTTCTTATGACCTCCTCCCACTATCTTATGTCTCTGTTGGAGTCCCAAATCATTCAATATACATTAATTGCTTTACAGCCCATAATATTATGAGATCCATGATCTGTTTCAGTGTTTGTATTTGTCCTGCTTTTGCTTAAGTTTTGTCTGTGGCATTACTAGTACTAATATTGTTCTATATATTTTTGGTAGTGTTTAGTTTATAATTCTCTATACTATTCTGCTCAGCATATAACTGCATGTCACTGTGGCGGACACCACTTCACAGTTTTGGCCCCCGTGTTTTTACCCAATTGGTTGTGCCATCTTTCTGTCCAGTGGTGTTTGTCATTATTTTCTGATCTGTTATGATCGTATTAGACATATTTCTATAATGTGCATGCTAGTTTTTACTTTTGTTGCATTTACTTGTTTGTGCTTGTTCCTTCACGCCCTCTTCGTATGCCGTTTTTTCTTTACAGTTTTGGCATTGTTTATTCTGTTGCCTTGGTAACCGCCTTTGACATACGGTATGCGTTTATGGACATAACAGTAAATTCCACATGCCACTAATCTTTTCTTTTTCAGCGCTATGTTAGGATGCGTATTGTTTGTTTTATTTTTACTTTATTTGTTAATTATGATGTGTCTACTTGTTTGTTATTGCAGTCCCATGCACGTTGCCACGGATGATGACGTCACTCGCTCTGGGCGGCGCATCTACCGTGGAGAGCGTGGTACACATTTCTCTGGTGGTGGATTTAAACACAGCAGGGTGGTAAGTTTTCTGTAACCTTGTAAGTTTGAGGACGGGCAGTTTGTACTATTAAAGGTGACCTGAATGAAAGACCTTTGGAGTGCTTCATGTTTTATGTTATATATATATATATATATATATATATAATTTTAGAAAGGTTAAGCACTCACTGGACTGCGGTCATCTGTGTGATAGCAATTTTATTAGTGACGTTTCGGGACAAAAACAGTCCCTTCCTCTGACAAAGAACAATACAAAATATCAAACATTTAAAGGTGAACAAAACCCTCCCCCCTGTGGACTACCCAATCACTGTGATCTGCGTGTGTAGTCAGGAGAAACCAGTCTCCTGATAGGTTAAGGACCAAAGGTCAATTCATTTGATAGGATAAAAAAACTGTCAATCAATAATGTGTATTGGTGTGTGTTAATGTGTATTAGTCTAAGTGCATTAAAGGTGTTCAAAAGTGAATTAAAATGCAAAGTTCAGGGTCAGCAACAAATATAACTGAAAATCCAGACAACAGCTGGTGTGACAAGGTAGAATAAGGCTGTGTGGGCACGAATGTGACTTAATTACCCCCACCAATGGCAATGATCAACACAAAAGGTGCTGGCTCAAGCAACCAATCACATAAATATATGGTGCATCTGCCTCCTCCCCTCGAGGCAACAGTAACTAACACACCACACATAGCGGAACCAGTCTATCAATATGGCACATAGCCTTGCTGCGCATCAATAAAGATAGTCTCGTGTAATCTCCTCAGTCAATCGACATTTGTGCCTAACACATAATAAATGTCGTCAGTCCGATCTTGCATTATTCTCGCATAATAAGAAAAGCATCTATGCCTGACCAATGGCGTATCAGCATGAAGCCACACACCGCTCTAGCACCAATCACGCGCTTTGTTGACAAACTGTTGTAATCGCGCGTCACCAGCTAATGAAGGTGGAGTGTAGGGCCACACACCCCCCTGAACGACCAATCACGTATGTAAGATCCCGTATATCAAATGTGTGAGTGCACGCCCCAATGTCCGTGTTTAATGCATATTAACCTGGGCCGCAGAAACATGTGAACCAACAAATCATAATGCCTCCAACTCCATAATTATCAAAGTACCTCCATCAAGGATCATGTTAATCGATCCGATATTGACAGATGTAATGTTAACAGGTATACTATTGTATTGGCGTGGTAGCATCCAATGATGTTATAGTGTGGGGGCCACATACCCCTGGTGCGCCAATCACGTGAGACCTAAAGAAAGTACACGCCCTGATGTCAATAAATTGTGCAAATTCCCATGGATAGTGCTATCCGTCTATAGCGATCGCAACAATTTATCAGAGACACCACTATAGCCTTATTGTTAAGAAAAAATTATTCATAAATAGAAATAAATAATTATTATCATGAAGAAAATTTGTACATGAGAAAAAGTGCAAACATCACCGATCTTCCTCACTTCACCATTTGGACATATCTGATATTAATTTTAAATATACAGACAAAGCCCGAAAAAATGTGTCTATATTACATTAAGTACCATAGTATTTAAAAAAAGAGCCAGAAAACATATCCCCATTGCTTAATGGCCTATTGATTAACCCAGAACTCTTAAAGACCATCACCATATGTCAAACCATAAAACACACGGGTCGCCGCCCATCTTCACCCCACATCAAGCAAAAACAAAAACCAAACAGGTATCCAACAAGATAACTAATAAATTTTAATGATAATAAGAAATAAGGTGTTCTAAAGACACCAAAAATTGAACCCACAGGATCAGTAATTATTAAATTACTCATGGGGGTAACCCCATTGCTGTAGATAAAAACCGTTCCACAACGCCTACCTGTATTATCTAAATAAGAGCCGAAAAAACGAAAATAATAAAAATAAAAACAAAAATTACCCAGGTACGCTGAAGGCCAGATGTTCTTATAGCCATAGTTGATTAACAATACTCCAAAATGGATAGGAGATATGTGATTCAATACCTTTAAATGTTTGATATTTTGTATTGTTCTTTGTCAGAGGAAGGGACTGTTTTTGTCCCGAAACGTCACTAATAAAATTGCTATCACACAGATGACCGCAGTCCAGTGAGTGCTTAACCTTTCTAAAATTATTGCAACGCTCTATAGCACCCTGGCAGCTGTTGACGGATGGTGAGAGTGCACACACTCACAACATATAAAAAATCTGAATACTTTTCGTGGAGTGCACCCACACAGGGGTTATTTTGGAATTCCTTCCCCTTGTCAAGACAGACAATATGACTTCCACAGAATCTGCCACTAGTGATATACCCATTATTACATCAGAGGATAAAAATGAAGACATCTTTACCTTCACGGATGAAGATGCTGAAAGCATCCGTTTTGGTTCCATAGAGGAACAGCAGGTGGAGGAATCGCACCAATCTATTTACAATACCTTAATTAAATTGAAACAGAGAGAGGTGGATCTGAATTTACATGGGACTTACCTATCCGATTATCACAAACGACGCATGATCCCTAGAGGATTCAGGATTAGGAATGTGCCGACCATTGGTCGTTCCAATACCGAATTTTGCATCAATTGGTGCAAGATTCTCAATAAGTGCTCATTCGACCTGATGCTTTTAGTCATAAGGGAAGTAGGTCGACTCCTCAGAGAAGTCAAGACAGAAATCAACTTATGTGAAACAGAGAAGTTACCAACCCTAAGGGCAGATACAAACACAGAATGGATAAATAAATTGGAGATCCAAGTAAAAGCTTACAAACAAGAACTGATAGCATTCAAGAACAGGAAACTACAGACGGTAAATCAAGATTACACATATAAAAGCATATATAGATGGATGATGGCACCGGAAGATAGACGGGCTTTTCGCCCTCGTCGTGAAAGGAGATTTACCAAAAAGAATATGACCACTGTGGAATCCAGTTCGGGAGATAGCTCTGACCCAGATAACGATCAGACAGCCATTGAAGGATACTCAGGAGGGGTCACCACACGCTCCAGAGGGGGCCGAGGTTATCAACAGTGGGACAATTCCAATAACAATATCACAACATTACCACCTAGCTCTGGGAATCGTTTTTTAGGCCGAGGCCGCACACGAGGAGGGGGGGGCACCGCCCGCCGCCCTCCAACACAGTTGCAAAAACGAATATAGTGTTTAACATCAGTGACCGTATACTTAATGAGTCTGAAGTGAGTCTGCTCAACAAAGGACTGTCATTTGTACCTGTCACTAATAAAGACAACTTTGAGTTACATATAGACATTCAGAAATATGGGCGGAATCTTAGATTAAAGGAATTCTTTGGCACTGAAGTAAATGATATGGATGCCATAGATAGATTCAAACCAAGAGGACGGTTTGATCCTCAGTCTAACAACGCCACCATCCAGACAGTCACACAATTCTTAACGGAACAGATCCCTAAACAATTGACACCTCGGGGGGGTGATAATCTGACTAAAGAAGAAAGAATGGCTATAGGTTCACTACAGAAAGACCCTTCCATTGTCATACGCCCCGCCGATAAAGGCGGGGGCATAGTAGTTATGAAAACTATAGACTACAAGACAGAAATCCTAAAACAACTGTCTGATACAGAAACATATCAACCTCTCCCGAGTGATCCTACGATGAGACTCAAAAAGAAAATTGATAACATCATACAACAATTGCTCATTGAGGGTCAGATCACACAGAATCATTACAGCTTCCTGAAACGGGACTTTCCTGTGGTACCCTTGCTATATACACTTCCCAAGGTTCACAAGGATAGCAAGAATCCCCCTGGTAGGCTGATTGTGTCAGCCAGGGGATCTTTGCTCCAACCACTGGCTGAGTATGTCGACTCCTTCTTACAACCTTGGGTTAAGCAACAAAGATCATACATTCGGGACTCTTCTGACTTTATGTCTCACATACTACGGATCACAGATATGAAACCAACAGACATTTTGGTCACATTGGACGTTTCAAGCTTATACACTGTTATACCACACACCTTGGGTATAGCAGCAGTGGCCAAATGTCTCAGACAAGTACCTTACATTGGTCCCTCTGAGGAGGTACTAATAAAACTCTTGGATTTATGCCTCTCTGAAAATTACTTTCGGTTCGATAAAACCTACTATCTCCGGCACGGCGATGGGGTCCAATGTGGCCCCATCACTAGCCAATCTCTTCATGGCTGATTATGAGATCAATAAATTGAAGATATTTGAGAAATCTGAAATAAAATATTATTGTCGCTATATTGATGACTTGTTCCTGATATGGGAAGATGATGCGAACACACTTGACACATGGATTCAGACCATCAATGGGATTGATAGTACCATCAGATTTAGCCACACCACCAGCAATGAAGCCGTGGATTATCTAGATGTTCGAGTTTTTAAGAACGACACCAAGCTGGGTACTACTTTGTTTAGGAAGACAACCGATCGTAATTCAATCCTACATGCTCGCAGCTGCCACCAACCAAGTTTAATCAAGAACATCCCAAAAGCACAATACCAACGAGTGATCAGAAACAACACTGAGAATGAGAGATGTACAATGCAGCTTGAAGAAATGACACAAAGGTTTAAAGAAAGAGGATATAGCCAAAAGGTGCTTTCTGAAATGCGCACGTTGGCCATGATGCCCACAACGAACAAGACCATCGACAATCTGAAGTCACCTCAAATGACTTTTGTAACTACTTATACACCAGACAAGTATCGCATCACTCAATCTTTAAAGGAGGAATGGAAGTTATTGGAAGCAGACCCGAAGTTACCTTTTACTAAATGGCAAAAGCCACGGATAGGCTACAGAAGGGGACGAAGCCTTAGAGATCTGTTAGTGAAGACAGATATCACTGAAGCCATACATACTACCTGGCTCAGCAAGAAAGCTGGATGCTATAAATGTCTAGGCTGTGTCACATGTAATGCGATGATAGCTGGGACAATTTTTCAACACCCAGAGCGCAGAAAGAGATACAAAATCAAACATGTGGTCACTTGTACCACCACACACATCGTATATCTTCTGAACTGTCCATGTGGCAAATACTATACCGGCAAGACGACAGATGATGCTAGGACTCGAATGGCAAACCATCGGTCAAGCATTAGATCTGCTATCAACAACGGGAAATCCGACCAACCGGTTGCTCGCCACTTTCTTGAAGCTGGACATACAGTCACAGACATGAGATTTCGGATCATCGACCATGTACCAAAGTTGAATAGAGGAGGCGACAGGGCGACAATTCTCCTAAAGAAAGAAGCCAGATGGATGTACGAATTGTGGACATTACAACCAAGAGGCCTCAATGTTCACACAGGGTGGCAGTGCTTCCTGTGATGGGAGTCCATTGATGAGAGTCCATCTAGCGATCTTCTGCAATGAGAGTCCTCGATTCATTTACATTGGCGAGAGTCCATGATCCCTTCTGATTCAGATTCTGCTCACATCACATTTCCAGTATGTTACTACACCTGTCAACACATACTGCTAGTATATCCTCAGTTGTTAATTCATCAATAATGGGTATATTTCCACACTAGATATGATTACAATAGGTTACTGTTGTTTTTATTGGTTGCTTTATTTGTTGTTTGTTTAGTTTTTAATTTTGTAGAGTTTCTTGGTCAGCAAATCGTTCATGTTAAGGTTTTTAGAGGTCGTGACTATGTGGGTATTGAATCACATATCTCCTATCCATTTTGAAGTATTGTTAATCAACTATGGCTATAAGAACATCTGGCCTTCAGCGTACCTGGGTAATTTTTGTTTTTATTTTTATTATTTTCGTTTTTTCGGCTCTTATTTAGATAATACAGGTAGGCGTTGTGGAACGGTTTTTATCTACAGCAATGGGGTTACCCCCATGAGTAATTTAATAATTACTGATCCTGTGGGTTCAATTTTTGGTGTCTTTAGAACACCTTATTTCTTATTATCATTAAAATTTATTAGTTATCTTGTTGGATACCTGTTTGGTTTTTGTTTTTGCTTGATGTGGGGTGAAGATGGGCGGCGACCCGTGTGTTTTATGGTTTGACATATGGTGATGGTCTTTAAGAGTTCTGGGTTAATCAATAGGCCATTAAGCAATGGGGATATGTTTTCTGGCTCTTTTTTTAAATACTATGGTACTTAATGTAATATAGACACATTTTTTCGGGCTTTGTCTGTATATTTAAAATTAATATCAGATATGTCCAAATGGTGAAGTGAGGAAGATCGGTGATGTTTGCACTTTTTCTCATGTACAAATTTTCTTCATGATAATAATTATTTATTTCTATTTATGAATAATTTTTTCTTAACAATAAGGCTATAGTGGTGTCTCTGATAAATTGTTGCGATCGCTATAGACGGATAGCACTATCCATGGGAATTTGCACAATTTATTGACATCAGGGCGTGTACTTTCTTTAGGTCTCACGTGATTGGCGCACCAGGGGTATGTGGCCCCCACACTATAACATCATTGGATGCTACCACGCCAATACAATAGTATACCTGTTAACATTACATCTGTCAATATCGGATCGATTAACATGATCCTTGATGGAGGTACTTTGATAATTATGGAGTTGGAGGCATTATGATTTGTTGGTTCACATGTTTCTGCGGCCCAGGTTAATATGCATTAAACACGGACATTGGGGCGTGCACTCACACATTTGATATACGGGATCTTACATACGTGATTGGCCGTTCAGGGGGGTGTGTGGCCCTACACTCCACCTTCATTAGCTGGTGACGCGCGATTACAACAGTTTGTCAACAAAGCGCGTGATTGGTGCTAGAGCGGTGTGTGGCTTCATGCTGATACGCCATTGGTCAGGCATAGATGCTTTTCTTATTATGCGAGAATAATGCAAGATCGGACTGACGACATTTATTATGTGTTAGGCACAAATGTCGATTGACTGAGGAGATTACACAAGACTATCTTTATTGATGCGCAGCAAGGCTATGTGCCATATTGATAGACTGGTTCCGCTATGTGTGGTGTGTTAGTTACTGTTGCCTCGAGGGGAGGAGGCAGATGCACCATATATTTATGTGATTGGTTGCTTGAGCCAGCACCTTTTGTGTTGATCATTGCCATTGGTGGGGGTAATTAAGTCACATTCGTGCCCACACAGCCTTATTCTACCTTGTCACACCAGCTGTTGTCTGGATTTTCAGTTATATTTGTTGCTGACCCTGAACTTTGCATTTTAATTCACTTTTGAACACCTTTAATGCACTTAGACTAATACACATTAACACACACCAATACACATTATTGATTGACAGTTTTTTTATCCTATCAAATGAATTGACCTTTGGTCCTTAACCTATCAGGAGACTGGTTTCTCCTGACTACACACGCAGATCACAGTGATTGGGTAGTCCACAGGGGGGAGGGTTTTGTTCACCTTTAAATGTTTGATATTTTGTATTGTTCTTTGTCAGAGGAAGGGACTGTTTTTGTCCCAAAACGTCACTAATAAAATTGCTATCACACAGATGACCGCAGTCCAGTGAGTGCTTAACCTTTCTAAAATTATTGCAACGCTCTATAGCACCCTGGCAGCTGTTGACGGATGGTGAGAGTGCACACACTCACAACATATAAAAAATCTATATATATATATATATATTTCTTTCATGTAATTGGCAAAAGTCCATGAGCTAGTGACGTATGGGATATACATTCCTACGAGGAGGGGCAAAGTTTCCCAAACCTCAAAATGCCTATAAATACACCCCCACCACACCCACAATTCAGTTTTACAAACTTTGCCTCCTATGGAGGTGGTGAAGTAAGTTTGTGCTAGATTTCTACGTTGATATGCGCTTCTCAGCATGCTGAAGCCCGGTTCCTCTCAGAGTGCAGTGAATGACAGAGGGATGTGAAGGGAGTATTACCTATTGAATGCAATGGTCATCCTAACGGGGATCAATTTCATAGGTTCTCTGTTATCGGTCGTAGAGATTCATCTCCTACCTCCCTTTTCAGATCGACGATATACTCTTATATACCATTACCTCTGCTGACTCTCGTTTCAGTACTGGTTTGGCTATCTACTTTATGTAGATGAGTGTCTTTTGGTAAGTATGTTTTTCTTTATTAAGACACTCTCAGCTATGGTTTGGCACTTTAAATGTAAAGTTCTTAATTAAATGTTTGTACTTATATTTGCCATGATTCAGGTTTATCAGTATATTTCTTTTTTGTAGACTGTCAGTTTCATTTTGGGAAATGCACATATATAAAAAAAAAAAAAAAAATTCTTACCTGAAATTTTTCAAATTGACTTTTTTCTAAATTGCGGGCTGTTAGGCTTGCAGGTGCGCAAAATGCTATAATTTATTGCGTCATTCTTGGCGCAAGATTTTTTGGCGCGAGAATTACGTTTGTTGATATATTTTCGTCATTTCCGGCGTCTTGGTGCCGAGAATTTTCACGTAGTTGCGTCATCTATGAAGCTCGTGTTTGTTGCAGACGTTTTTGGCACCAAAAATATTTTGTCAGTTGTGGGTGTCATACTTGGCGCCAGACTTTTGACATTATTTAAGTCTTCATGTATTTTTGCTTCTAGTTTCCAGAGGCTTATTTTGTTTGCATTTTTTCCCATTCCTGAAACTGTCATATAAGGAAATTGATAGTTTTGCTTTATATGTTATTTTTTCTCTTACATATTGCAAGATGTCTCAATCTGATCTTGTTTCAGAATCCACTATTGGAATCCTGCTGCCTGATGTCGGTTCTACCAAAGCTAAGTGCATTTGTTGTAAACTTGTGGTATCTGTTCCTCCGGTTGTAGTTTGTGATAGTTGTCATGACAAACTTTTACATGCAGAAAATATTTCCATTAGTAGTAATCCATTACCTGTTGTTATTCCTTCAACATCTAATGCTCAGGATATTCCTGTTAATGTGAGAGAATTTGTTTCTAATTCTATTCAGAAGGCTTTGTCTGTCATACCACCTTCTAATAAACGTAAAAGGTCTTTTAAAACTTCTCATAAAATTGATGAATTTTTAAATGACCGACAACATTCTGATTTATCTATCTCTGATGAGGATCTATCTGGTTCAGAAGATTCTGCCTCAGATATTGACACTGACAAATCTTCATACTTATTTAAAATTGAGTATATTTGTTCCTTATTGAAAGAGGTGTTGATTGCTTTAGATATGGAGGAGACTAGTCCTCTTGATATTAAAACCAGTAAACGTTTAAATTCAGATTTTAAACCTCATGTAGTTATTCCAGAGGTTTTTCCAGTTCCTGATGCTATTTCAGATGTAATTTCTAGGGAATGGAATAGACTGGGTACCTCTTTTACTCCTTCTTAGAAATGTAAGAAACTGTACCCTTTGCCGTCTGATAGATTGGAGTTTTGGGAAAAGATCCCCAAAGTTGATGGGGCCATCTCTACTCTTGTTAAACGTACTACTATTCCTACGGCAGATAGTACTTCTTTTAAAGATCCTTTAGATAGGAAACTTGAATCTTATCTAAGGAAAGCTTATTTATGTTCAGGTCATCTTCTTAGGCCTGCTATTTCTTTGGCTGATGTTGCAGCTGCTTCAACTTTTTGGTTGGAAACCCTAGCGCAACAAGTATCAGATCATAATGTGTATAGCATAAGTTAATTCAACATGCTAATAATTTAATTTGTGATGCCATTTTTTATATCATCAGAATTGATGTCAGATATATGTCTTTAGCTATATTAGACAGAAGAGCTTTATGGCTTAAATCTTGGAATGCTGATATGACTTCTAAATCAACGTTGCTATCTCTCTCTTTCCAAGGTAATAAATTATTTGGTTCTCAGTTGGATTCAATTATTTCAACTGTCACTGGGGGGAAGGGAGCTTTTTTGCCTCAGGATAAAAAATCTAAGGGTAAATTTAAGGCTGCTAACCGTTTTCGTTCCTTTCGACAAAATAAGGAACAGAAACCTGATCCTTCCCCTAAGGGAACGGTTTCCAATTAGAAGCCTTCTTCAGTCTGGAATAAATCCAAGCCATTTAAAAGGTCTAAAACAGCCAAGTCTGCATGAAGGTGGGGCCCTCATTCCAGCTCAGCTGGTAGGGGGCAGACTAAAATTCTTCAAGGATATTTGGATCAATTGAATCCAAAATCATTGGATTCAGAACATTGTTTCTCAAGGGTACAGAATAGGTTTCAAAGTAAGACCGCCTGTGAGAAGTTTTTTTCTCTTACACATTCCAGTGTACCCAGAAAAGGCTCATGCTTTCCTGAAGTGTGTTTCAGACCTGGAGGTATCTGGGGTAATTGTGCCAGTTCCTTTTCAGGAACGGGGTCTGGGGTTTTATTCAAATCTGTTCATTGTCCCAAAAAAGGAGAATTCTTTCACACCAGTTCTGGATCTAAACATTTTGAACCGTTACGTGAGAATTCCAACATTCAAAATGGTGACTAAGGACTATTCTGCCTTTTGTTCAGCAAGGGCATTATATGTCCACAATAGACTTACAGGATGCATATCTTCATATTCTGATTCATCCAGATCACCATCAGTTCCTGAGATTCTCTTTTCTAGACAAGCATTACCAATTTGTTGCTCTTCCTTTTGGCCTAGCAACAGCTAAAAAGGATCTTTTCCAAGGTTTACGGTGCCCTACTCTCTGTAATAAGAGAGCGGGGTATTGCGGTGTTTCCTTATTTGGACGATATCTTGGTACTTGCTCAGTCTTTATGTTCTGCAGAATCTCACACGAATCAACTAGTGTTGTTTCTTCAAAAACATGGTTGGAGGATCAATTTACCAAAAAGTTCTTTGACTCCTCAGACAAGGGTAACCTTTTTAGGTTTCCAAATAGATTCAGTATCCATGACTTTGTGTCTAACAGACAAGAGACGTCTGAAATTGGTTACAGCTTGTCGGAACCTTCAGTTTCAATCATTCCCTTCAGTAGCTATGTGCATGGAGGTTTTAGGTCTCATGACTGCAGCATCGGACGCGATCCCTTTTGATCGTTTTCACATGAGACCTTTTCAGCTTTGTATGCTGAATCAGTGGTGCAGGGATTATACAAGGATATCCCAATTAATATCCTTAAATCCCCATGTTCGACTATCTCTGACTTGGTGGTTAGATCACCATCGTTTAGTTCAGGGGGCCTCTTTTGTTCGTCCAACCTGTACTGTGATCACAACAGATGCGAGTCTTTCAGGTTGGGGAGCTGTCTGGGGATCTCTGACAGCGCAGGGGGTTTGGAAATCTCAAGAGGTGAGATTACAAATCAATATTTTGGAACTCCGTGCAATTCTTAGAGCTCTTCAGTTTTGGCCTCTTCTGAAGAGAGAACTGTTTATTTGTTTTCAGACAGACAATGTCACAACTGTGGCATATGTCAATCATCAAGGTGGGACTCACAGTCCTCAAGCTATGAAAGAAGTATCTCGGATACTTGCATGGGCAGAATCCAGCTCCTGTCTAATTTCTGCAGTCCATATCCCAGGTATAGACAATTGGGGAGCGGATTATCTCAGTCCCCAGACTTTACATCCGGGAGAGTGGTCTCTTCACCCAGATGTGTTTTTTCAGATTGTTCAGATGTGGGGGCTTCCAGAAATAGATCTGATGGCTTCTCATCTAAACAGGAAACTTCCCAGGTATCAGTCCAGGTCCAGGGATCCTCAGGCGGAAGCAGTGGATGCGTTGACACTTCCTTGGAGTTATCAACCTGCTTATATCTTTCTGCCTCTAGTTCTTCTTCAAGAGTGATTTCCAAAATCAAAATGGAGTGTTCGTTTGTACTGCTGGTGGCTCCAGCATGGCCATACAGGTTTTGGTATGCGGATCTTGTTCGAATGTCCAGTTACCAATCTTGGCCACTTCCGTTAAGGCCAGACCTTCTGTGTCAAGGCCCTTTTTTCCATCAGGATCTCAAATCATTAAATTTGAAGGTATGGAGATTGAACGCTTAGTACTTAGTCATAGAGGTTTCTCTGACTCAGTGATTAATACTATGTTGCAGGCTCATAAATCTGTGTCTAGAAAGATTTATTATCGAGTTTGGAAGACTTACATTTCATGGTGTTCTTCTCATAAATTCTCTTGGCATTTTAGAATTCCTAGAATTTTATAGTTTCTTCAGGATGGTTTAGATAAGGGTTTGTCTGCAAGTTCCTTGAAAGGACAAATCTCTGCTCTTTCTGTTCTGTTTCACAGAAAAATTGCTAATCTTCCTGATAGTCATTGTTTTGTACAGGCTTTGGTTCGTATTAAGCCTGTCATTAAATCAATCTCTCCTCCTTGGAGTCTTAATTTGGTTTTGAAAGCTTTACAGGCTCCTCCATTTGAGCCTATGCATTCTCTGGACATTAAATTACTTTCTTGGAAAGTATTGTTCCTTTTGGCCATCTCTTCTGCTAGAAGAGTTTCTGAATCTCCTTTTCTGATTTTTCATCAGGATAAGGCGGTCTTGCGGACTTCATTTAAATTTTTACCTAAGGTTGTGAATTCCAACGACATTAGTAGAGAAATTGTTGTCCCTTCATTGTGTCCTAATCCTAAGAATTCTCTGGAGAGATCTTTACATTATTTGGATGTGGTAAGAGCTTTGATATATTATGTTGAAGCTACTAAAGATTTCAGAAAGACTTCTAGTCTATTTGCTATCTTTTCTGGTTCTAGGAAAGGTCAGAAGGCTTCTGCCATTTCTTTGTCATCTTGGTTAAAGTTTTTGCTTGATCATGCTTATTTGGAGTCGGGTAAATCCCCGCCTCAGAGAATTACGGCTCATTCTACTAGGTCAGTTTCTACTTCCTGGGCTTTTAGGAATGAAGCTTCTGTTGATCAGATTTGCAAAGAAGCAACTTGGTCTTCTTTGCATACTTTTACTAAATTCTACCATTTTGATTTTTTTTCTTCTTCAGAAGCAGTTTTTGGTAGAAAAGTACTTCAGGCAGCTGTTTCAGTTTGATTCTTCTGCTTATAATTTAATTTTTTTTTCATTATAAGATTAAAACTTTTGATTTGGGTTGTGGATTAATTTTTCAGCGGAATTGGCTGTCTTTATTTTTATCTCTCCCTCTCTAGTGACTCTTGCGTGGAGTGCCACATCTTGGGTATTTGCTATCCCATACGTCACTAGCTCATGGACTCTTGCCAATTACATGAAAGAAAACATAATTTATGTAAGAATTTACCTGATAAATTCATTTCTTTCATATTGGCAAGAGTCCATGAGACCCACCCTTTTTATGGTGGTTATGATTTTTTTGTATAAAGCATAATTATTCCAATTCCTTGCTGATGCTTTCGCTCCTTTCTTATCACCCCACTTCTTGGCTATTCGTTAAACTGAATTGTGGGTGTGGTGGGGGGTGTATTTATAGGCATTTTGAGGTTTGGGAAACTTTGCCCCTCCTGGTAGGAATGTATATCCCATACGTCACTAGCTCATGGACTCTTGCCAATATGAAAGAAATTAATTTATCAGGTAAATTCTTACATAAATTATGTTATATATATATATATATATATATATACATACATACACATATATACATATACCTGAAGGGTTGCCAGAAACACGGGGCTTCAAGCTCCATACGGAGCTTTATAAATATGCCCCATAGACTACATATAGGATAGCTACAAATCAATTATTTAAAAAAAATTCAAGAAATTAAAATAGGATTTTTTTTAAATAAAATGTTTTTTAGGGGAAAAAAAAACATAATTTATGCTTACCTGATAAATTTATTTCTCTTGTAGTGTAGTCAGTCCATGGGTCATCCATAACTTATGGGATTATATCTCTTCCCCAACAGGAAGTTGCAAGAGGATCACCCAAGCAGAGCTGCTATATAGCTCCTCCCCTCACATGTCATATCCAGTCATTCGACCGAAACAAGACGAAAAAGGAGAAACCATAGGGTGCAGTGGTGACTGGAGTTTAATTAAAATTTAGATCTGCCTTAAAAGACAGGGCGGGCCGTGGACTGACTACACTACAAGAGAAATAAATTTATCAGGTAAGCATAAATTATGTTTTCTCTTGTTAAGTGTAGTCAGTCCACGGGTCATCCATTACTTATGGGATACCAATACCAAAGCTAAAGTACACGGATGAAGGGAGGGACAAGGCAGGAACTTTAAACGGAGGGAACCACTGCCTGAAGTACCTTTCTCCCAAAAATAGCCTCCGAAGAAGCAAAAGTGTCAAATTTGTAAAATTTTGAAAAAGTGTGAAGACCAAGTTGCAGCCTTGCAAATCTGTTCAACAGAGGCCTCATCTTTAAAGGCCCAGGTGGAAGCCACAGCTCTAGTAGAATGAGCTGTAATTCTTTCAGGAGGCTGCTGTCCAGCAGTCTCATAGGCTAAACGTATTATGCTACGAAGCCAAAAGGAGAGAGAGGTAGCCGAAGCCTTTTGACCTCTCCTCTGTCCAGAGTAAACGACAAACAGGGAAGAAGTTTGACGAAAATCTTTAGTTGCCTGCAAATAGAACTTCAGGGCACGGACTACGTCCAGATTATGCAAAAGTCGTTCCTTCTTTGAAGAAGGGTTAGGACACAATGATGGAACAACAATCTCTTGATTGATATTCCTGTTAGAAACTACCTTAGGTTTAGTACGCAGAACTACCTTGTCTGAATGAAAAATCAGATAAGGAGAATCACAATGTAAGGCAGATAACTCAGAGACTCTTCGAGCCGAGGAAATAGCCATCAAAAACAGAACTTTCCAAGATAACAGCTTGATATCAATGGAATGAAGGGGTTCAAATGGAACGCCTTGCAGAACGTTAAGAACTAAGTTTCAGCTCCACGGCGGAGCAACAGTCTTAAACACAGGCTTAATCCTAGCCAAAGCCTGACAAAAAGCCTGAACGTCTGGAACTTCTGCCAGACGCTTGTGTAGAAGAATAGACAGAGCAGAAATCTGTCCCTTTAACGAACTAGCGGATAAGCCCTTTTCTAAACCCTCTTGTAGAAAAGACAATATCCTAGGAATCCTAACCTTACTCCATGAGTAACTCTTGGATTCGCACCAATATAAATATTTACGCCATATCTTATGGTAAATTCTTCTGGTAACAGGTTTCCTAGCCTGTATTAAGGTATCAATAACCGACTCCGAGAAGCCACGCTTTGATAGAATCAAGCGTTCAATCTCCATGCAGTCAGCCTCAGGACCGTGAATTAGAAGGTCCTGCCTCAGAGGCAGAGACCATGGTGGACAGGACGACATGTCCACTAGGTCTGCATACCAGGTCCTGTGTGGCCACGCAGGCGCTATCAGAATCACCGATGCTCTCTCCTGTTTGATCTTGGCAATCAGTCGAGGAAGCATCGGAAATGGTGGAAACACATAAGCCATGTTGAAGACCCAAGGGGCTGTCAGAGCATCTATCAGCACCGCTCCCGGGTCCCTGGACCTGGATCCGTAACAAGGAAGCTTGGCGTTCTGGCGAGACGCCATGAGATCCAGATCTGGTTTGCACCAACGATGAATCAGTTGAGCGAAGACCTCCGGATGAAGTTCCCACTCCCCCGGATGAAAAGTCTGGTGACTTAGAAAATCCGCCTCCCAGTTCTCCACGCCTGGGATGTAGATCGCTGACAGGTGGCAAGAGTGAGACTCTGCCCAGCGAATTATCTTTGAGACTTCCAACATCGCTAGGGAACTCCTGGTTCCCCCTTGATGATTGATGTAAGCCACAGTCGTGATGTTGTCCGACTGAAATCTGATGAACCTCAGAGTTGCTAACTGAGGCCAAGCTAGAAGAGCATTGAATATTGCTCTTAACTCCAGAATATTTATTGGGAGGAGTTTCTCCTCCTGAGTCCATGATCCCTGAGCCTTCAGGGAATTCCAGACTGCGCCCCAACCTAGAAGGCTGGCGTCTGTTGTTACAATCGTCCAATCTGGCCTGCGAAAGGTCATCCCCTTGGACAGGTGGGGCCGAGAAAGCCACCATAGAAGAGAATCTCTGGTCTCTTGATCCAGATTTAGTAGAGAGGACAAATCTGAGTAATCCCCATTCCACTGACTTAGCATGCACAATTGCAGCGGTCTGAGATGCAGGCGCGCAAATGGTACTATGTCCATTGCCACTACCATTAAGCCGATTACTTCCATGCACTGAGCTACTGACGGGTGTGGAATGGAATGAAGGGCACGGCAAGCATTTAGAAGTTTTGATAACCTGGCCTCCGTCAGGTAAATTTTCATCTCTACAGAATCTATAAGAGTCCCTAGGAAGGGAACCCTTGTGAGTGGTAATAGAGAACTCTTTTCCACGTTCACCTTCCACCCATGCGACCTCAGAAATGCCAGAACTATCTCTGTATGAGACTTGGCAGTTTGAAAACTTGACGCTTGTATCAGAATGTCGTCTAGGTACGGAGCCACCGCTATGCCTCGCGGTCTTAGTACCACCAGAAGTGAGCCCAGAACTTTTGTAAAGATTCTTGGAGCCGTAGCTAACCCGAAGGGAAGAGCTACAAACTGGTAATGCCTGTCTAGGAAGGCAAATCTTAGGTACCGATAATGATCCTTGTGAATCGGTATGTGAAGGTAGGCATCCTTTAAGTCCACTGTGGTCATGTACTGACCCTCTTGGATCATGGGTAGGATGGTTCGAATAGTTTCCATTTTGAAAGATGGAACTCTTAGGAATTTGTTTAGGATTTTTAAGTCCAAGATTGGTCTGAAGGTTCCCTCTTTCTTGGGAACCACAAACAGATTTGAATAGAATCCTTGCCCGTGTTCCGTCCGCGGAACTGGGTGGATCACCCCCATTAGTAAGAGGTCTTGTACACAGCGTAGAAACGCCTCTTTCTTTATTTGGCTTGCTGATAACCTTGAAAGATGAAATCTCCCTTGTGGAGGAGAAGCTTTGAAGTCCAGAAGATATCCCTGAGATATGATCTCCAACGCCCAGGGATCCTGGACATCTCTTGCCCAAGCCTGGGCGAAGAGAGAAAGTCTGCCCCCCACTAGATCCGTTTTCGGATAGGGGGCCCTCTCTTCATGCTGTCTTAGGGGCAGCAGCAGGTTTTCTGGCCTGCTTGCCCTTGTTCCAGGACTGGTTAGTTTTCCAGCCCTGTCTGTAACGAGCAACAGCTCCTTCCTGTTTTGGAGCGGAGGAAGTTGATGCTGCTCCTGCCTTGAGGTTACGAAAGGCACGAAAATTAGACTGTTTGGCCTTTGATTTGGCCCTGTCCTGAGGCAGAGCATGGCCCTTACCTCCCGTAATGTCAGCGATAATTTCTTTCAAGCCGGGCCCGAATAAGGTCTGCCCTTTGAAAGGAATATTAAGCAATTTAGATTTAGAAGTCACATCAGCTGACCAGGATTTAAGCCATAACGCTCTGCGCGCTTGGATGGCGAATCCGGAGTTCTTAGCCGTAAGTTTGGTTAAATGTACGACGGCATCAGAAACAAATGCGTTAGCTAGCTTAAGTGCTTTAAGCTTGTTCATAATTTCATCCAATGGAGCTGTGCGAATGGCCTCTTCCAGAGACTCAAACCAGAATGCCGCCGCAGCAGTGACAGGCGCAATGCATGCAAGGGGCTGTAAGATATAACCTTGTTGAACAAACATCTTCTTAAGGTAACCTTCTAATTTTTTATCCATTGGATCTGAAAAAGCACAATTATCCTCCACCGGGATAGTGGTACGCTTAGCTAAAGTAGAAACTGCTCCCTCCACCTTAGGGACCGTCTGCCATAAGTCTCGTGTGGTGGCGTCTATAGGAAACATTTTCCTAAATATGGGAGGAGGGGAAAAAGGCACACCGGGTCTATCCCACTCCTTGCTAATAATCTCTGTAAGCCTTTTAGGTATAGGAAACACGTCAGTACACACCGGTACCGCATAGTATCTATCCAACCTACATAATTTTTCTGGAATTGCAACCGTGTTACAATCATTCAGAGCCGCTAATACCTCCCCTAGCAATATGCGGAGGTTCTCAAGCTTAAATTTAAAATTAGAAATCTCTGAATCCAGTCTCCCTGGATCAGATCCGTCACCCACAGAATGAAGCTCTCCGTCTTCATGTTCTGCAAATTGTGACGCAGTATCGGACATGGCTCTCACATCATCAGCGCGCTCTGTCCTTAACCCAGAGCTATCACGCTTGCCTCTTAATTCTGGCAATTTAGATAATACTTCTGTCATAACAGTAGCCATGTCTTGCAAAGTGATTTGTAAGGGCCTCCCTGATGTACTTGGCGCCACAAAATCACGCACCTCCTGAGCGGGAGGCGAAGGTACTGACACGTGAGGAGAGTTAGTCGGCATAACTTCCCCCTCGTTGTCTGGTGATAATTTCTTTACATGTAAAGACTGACTTTTATTTAAAGTTACATCAATGCATGTAGTACACATCTTTCTATGGGGCTCCACATTGGCCTTCATACATAGTGAACAAACAGATTCATCTATGTCAGACATGTTTAAACAGACTAGCAATGAGACTAGCAAGCTTGGAAAATACTTTTCAAATAAATTTACAAGCAATATAAAAAACGCTACTGTGCCTTTAAGAAGCACAAAAAGCTGTCACAGTTGAAATAACAATGAACCAAATTAGTTATAGCAACCAAATTTTCACAGTAAATGTATTAAGTTAGCAAAGGATTGCACCCACCAGCAAATGGATGATTAACCCCTTAATACCCAAAAACGGATAACAATTTAATAATTAACGTTTTTATCACAGTCAAACACACTGTCACAGGTCTGCTGTGACTGATTACCTCCCTCAAAATGAATTTTGAAGACCCCTGAGCTCTCTAGAGACGTCCTGGATCATGGAGGATGAAGTAGGAAGATTGTGGCTGAATTTTTACTGCGCAAAAAAGCGCTAAAATAGGCCCCTCCCACTCATATTACAACAGTGGGGAAGCTCAGTTAACTGTTTCTATGCAGAAACAAAAGTTAGCCATGTGGTAAAAATCATGCCCCAATAAGTTTTATCACCAAGTACCTCACAAAAAACGATTAACATGCCAGTAAACGTTTTGAACATACATTTTAAAAGTTATGAAGTGTCATTAATAAGCCTGCTACCAGTCGCTTTTACTGCAGTTAAGGCTCATACATTACTTCAGTATTAACAGTATTTTCTGAGTCAAATTCCATTCCCTAGAAAAATACTTCAGTGTAAACACACTCATCAGCCTAATACCAGTCGCTACCACTGCATTTAAGGCTGAACTTACATTACATTGGTATCAGCAGTATTTTCTCAGTCAATTCCATTGCTTAGAAAAATAATTTACTGCACATACCTCGTTTGCAGGGGGGCCCTGCATGCTATTCCCTTTTTCTGAAGTTACCTCACTCCTCAGAATGTGCGAGAACAGCCAGTGGATCTTAGTTACGTCTGCTAAGATCATAGAAAACGCAGGCAGATTCTTCTTCTAATGCTGCCTGAGAAACAAACAGCACACTCCGGTGCCATTTAAAATAACAAACTTTTGATTGAAGAAATAAACTAAGTTTAAAAACATCACAGACCTCTCACAACGACCTATCTTTAGTTAGGTTGCAAGAGAATGACTGGATATGACATGTGAGGGGAGGAGCTATATAGCAGCTCTGCTTGGGTGATCCTCTTGCAACTTCCTGTTGGGGAAGAGATATAATCCCATAAGTAATGGATGACCCGTGGACTGACTACACTTAACAAGAGAAAGATAGTTTTATATTTAAGTTACATTATAATCTATTAATCCTGAAATAAGTATTAGTTTAGATGTAGCATGAGGTTGTATTTTTATGGCTGAAATGTTTATTTTTGAAAGGGACATTGTACACTAGATTTTTCTTTAAATAAAAAGAGAGAAGCGCTCAACCTGGGAACGAACAATAGCATAATAGCTTGTTCTATGGCTAGTTACCACCCTAGAAGCAGCCTCTTTTTGCTCAATATGTGCCTTTCACAGAGAATAACTTTCCTGTAGCATATCAGTCTGATCCTGACTTCACAGTACAGTCCAGCCCCGAAATACCAGACTTCCCTAAGTGTCATAATTTGCATAAATAAAAAGAGAGAAGCGCTCAACCTGGGAACGAAGAATAGCATAATAGCTTGTTCTATGGCTAGATTTTTCTTTGTATAAATGTTTTGTAGATTATCCATTTATATAGTCCATCTGGGGGTGTTTTTGTAAAAATGTATAATTTTGTTTTGTTTTTAAAATAATGTTCTTATTTTCAGAATCCTAACCAAGAACCAAAGTTTTAGATGTATATTGATGTCTACAGACTTCAGATTGCTTCTGTTTGTATAATGGGTCTTTTCATATGCAGAGGAGGGGGGGAAGGGTCTACTTTCAGGCCCTTTCACTGGGTGTGCCAGACTAACCTCGTCAACAGTGCTAAATTTGGAGCTTCTAAGTAAGTTTTTAAAAGGTTTTATACTGTATTTTTATATCAGTATCTGTGTATATCATTCTTTATAGTAGTTTCTATTACATGCAGTCAAATGAAAAGTGGTGTATACTGTCCCTTTAATTCCATCAATCAATTTACAACACCATTCACCACTGCATTGACAAATGCAGGTTAAGGCTTTACTATGCAAAGCAGAAGTCACCTACACTAATTAACCCCTAATCTGTTGCCCCAATGGCGTCGCCACCTACATACCCTTATTAACCCCTAATCTGCTGTCCCTAACATCTCCACAACCTACATTACTATTATTAACCCCTAATCTGCAGCCCCCAAAATTGCTGCCATCTAACTACACTTATTAACCCCTAATCTGCTGCCCCCAATGTCGCCGCCACTATACTAAAGTTATTAACCCCTAAACCTAAGTCTAACCCTAACGTAACCCTAACCCTAACACCCACTAACTTTAACATAATTAAAATAATTCCAAATAAAAATTACAATTAATACCTAAATAATTCCTATTTAAAACTAAATAAATACTTACCTGTAAAATAAAAACTAAGATAGCTACAATATAACTAATAGTTATATTGTATCTTGCTTATGTTTTATTTTTATTTCACAGGTAAGTTTGTATTTATTTTAACTAGGTAGATTAGTTAATAAATAGTTATTAACTATTTACTAGCTACCTAGCTAAAATAAATACAAAGTTACCTGTAAAATAAAACCTAACCTGTGTTAGACTAAAACCTACCCTTACACTAAATTAAATAAATTAAATTAAATTACAAAAAAACATTTATCTAAATTACAAAAAATAATAAACACTAAATTACACAAAATAAAAAAGAAATTATCAAATATTTAAACTAATTGCACCTACTCTAATAGCCCTATCAAAATAAAAAAGCCCCTTAAAATAAAAAAAACCTAGCCTACACTAAACTGCCAATGGCCCTTAAAAGGGCCTTTTGCGGGGCATTGCCCCAAGAAAATCAGCAGTTTTACCTGTAAAAAAAAAAAAAAAAATACAAACAACCCCCAAACAGTAAAACCCACCACCCACACAACCAACCCCCCCAAATAAAAACCTACCTGAAAAACCTAAGCTCCCCATTGCCCTGAAAAGGGCATTTGGATGGGCAACCCTTAAAAGGGTATTTAGCTCTTTTACATTGCCCAAAGTCCCTAATCTAAAAATAAAACCGACCCAATAAACCCTTAATAAAATCTATTACTAACCCCCGAAGATTCACTTACAGTTTTTGAAGACCGGACATCCATCCTTATCCAGCCAGGAGAAGTCTTCATCCAAGCGGCAAGAAGTCCTCAACGAAGCCGGGAGAAGTCTTCATCCAAGCGGCAAGAAGTCGTCCTCCAGGCGGGCAGAAGTCTTCATCCAGATGTCATCTTCTATCTTAATCCTTTCAACGCGGAGAGGCTCCATCTTCAAGACATCAGGCGCGGCGCATCCTATTCTTTCGCAGGCTATTGAAGAATGAAGTTTCCTTTAAATGACGTCATCCAAGATGGCGTCCCTTGTATTCCGATTGGCTGATAGAATTATATCAGCCAATCGGAATTAAAGGGTAAAAAATCCTATTGGCTGATGCAATCAGCCAATAGGATTGAGCTTTAATCCTATTGGCTGATATAATCAGCCAATAGGATTGAGCTTGCATTCTATTGGCTAGTGTTAAATGAGGAATCCATTACATTATTTGTTTGTGTGAACATTTACTTTCACTTTAACTAAATAAAAACAACTACTTAATATTAAAGGGACAGTAAAGTCAAAAAACATAATTTATGTAAGAACTTACCTGATAAATTAATTTCTTTCATATTGGCAAGAGTCCATGAGCTAGTGACATATGGGATATACAATCCTACCAGGAGCGGCAAAAGTTCCCAAACCTCAAAATGCCTATAAATACACCCCTCACCACATCCACAATTCAGTTTAACGAATAGCCAAGCAGTGGGGTGATAAAGAAAGGAGTAGAAAGCATCAACAAAGGAAATTTGGAAATAATTGTGCTTTATACAAAAAATTATAACCACCATAAAAAGGGTGGGCCTCATGGACTCTTGCCAATATGAAAGAAATGAATTTATCAGGTAAGTTCTTACATAAATTATGTTTTCTTTCATGTAATTGGCAAGAGTCCATGAGCTAGTGACATATGGGATATCAATACCCAAGATGTGGAGTCTTCCACTCAAGAGTCACTAGAGAGGGAGGGAATAAAACAAAAAACAGCCATATTCCGCTGAGAAAATAATCAACAAACCAAAAATAATTTATTTTGACTTTTGAAAGAAAAAAACTTAAATCAAAAAGCAGAAGAATCAAACTGAAACAGCTGCCTGAAGAACTTTTCTACCAAAAACTGCTTCCGAAGAAGCAAATACATCAAAATGGTAGAATTTAGTAAATGTATGCAAAGAGGACCAAGTGGCTGCTTTGCAAATCTGATCAACTGAAGCTTCATTCTTAAAAGCCCATGAAGTAGAGACTGATCTAGTAGAATGAGCTGTAATTCTCTGAGGCGGGGTTTGACCCGACTCCAAATAAGCTTGATGAATTAAAAGTTTCAAGCAAGAAGCCAAGGAAATAGCAGAAGCTTTCTGACCTTTCCTAGGACCAGAAAATAAAACAAATAGACTAGAAGACTTCCTGAAATGTTTAGTAGCTTCCACATAATATTTCAAAGCTCTTACCACATCCAAAGAATGTAAGGATTTCTCCAAAGAATTCTTAGGATTAGGACATAAAGAAGGGACAACAATTTCTCTACTAATGTTGTTAGAATTCACAACCTTAGGTAAAAATTGAAAAGAAGTCCGCAAAACTGCCTTATCCTGATAAAAAATCAGAAAAGGAGACTCACAAGAAAGAGCAGATAGCTCAGAAACTCTTCTAGCAGAAGAGATAGCCAAAAGGAACAACACTTTCCAAGAAAGTAGTTTAATGTCCAAAGAATGCATAGGTACAAATGGAGGAGCCTGTAAAGCCCTCAGAACCAAATTAAGACTCCAAGGAGGAGAAATTGACTTAATGACAGGCTTAATACGAACTAAAGCCTGTACAAAACAGTGTATATCAGGAAGTATAGCATTTTTTCTGTGAAATAAAACAGAAAGAGCGGAGATTTGTCCTTTCAAGGAAATTGCAGACAAACCCTTATCCAAACCATCCTGAAGAAACTGCAAAATTCTAGGAATTCTAAAAGAATGCCAGGAGAAATTATGAGAAGAACACCATGAAAACATAATTTATGCTTACCTGATAAATTCCTTTCTTCTGTAGTGTGATCAGTCCACGGGTCATCATTACTTCTGGGATATTACTCCTCCCCAACAGGAAGTGCAAGAGGATTCACCCAGCAGAGCTGCATATAGCTCCTCCCCTCTACGTCACTCCCAGTCATTCGACCAAGGACCAACGAGAAAGGAAAAGCCAAGGGTGAAGTGGTGACTGGAGTATAAATTAAAAAATATTTACCTGCCTTAAAAACAGGGCGGGCCGTGGACTGATCACACTACAGAAGAAAGGAATTTATCAGGTAAGCATAAATTATGTTTTCTTCTGTTAAGTGTGATCAGTCCACGGGTCATCATTACTTCTGGGATACCAATACCAAAGCAAAAGTACACGGATGACGGGAGGGATAGGCAGGCTCTTTATACAGAAGGAACCACTGCCTGAAGAACCTTTCTCCCAAAAATAGCCTCCGATGAAGCAAAAGTGTCAAATTTGTAAAATTTGGAAAAAGTATGAAGCGAAGACCAAGTTGCAGCCTTGCAAATCTGTTCAACAGAGGCCTCATTCTTGAAGGCCCAAGTGGAAGCCACAGCTCTAGTAGAATGAGCTGTAATTCTTTCAGGAGGCTGCTGTCCAGCAGTCTCATAAGCTAAACGAATTATGCTACGAAGCCAAAAAGAAAGAGAGGTAGCGGAAGCTTTTTGACCTCTCCTCTGCCCAGAGTAAATGACAAACAGAGAAGACGTTTGTCGAAATTCCTTAGTTGCCTGTAAGTAAAATTTTAGAGCACGGACTACATCCAGGTTGTGCAGTAGACGTTCCTTCTTTGAAGAAGGATTTGGGCATAAAGAAGGAACTACAATCTCTTGATTGATATTCCTGTTAGTAACTACCTTAGGTAAGAACCCAGGTTTAGTACGCAGGACTACCTTATCCGAATGAAAAATCAAATAAGGAGAATCACAATGTAAGGCTGATAATTCAGAAACTCTTCGAGCCGAGGAAATAGCCATTAAAAATAGAACTTTCCAAGATAACAACTTTATATCAATGGAATGAAGGGGTTCAAACGGAACGCCCTGTAAAACATTAAGAACAAGGTTTAAACTCCATGGTGGAGCAACAGTTTTAAACACAGGCTTAATTCTGGCCAAATCCTGACAAAAAGCCTGGACGTCAGGAACTTCTGACAGACGTTTGTGTAACAGAATGGATAGAGCTGAGATCTGTCCCTTTAATGAACTAGCAGATAAACCCTTTTCTAAACCTTCTTGTAGAAAAGACAATATCCTAGGAATCCTAACCTTACTCCAAGAGTAACCTTTGGATTCACACCAATATAGGTATTTACGCCATATCTTATGGTAAATCTTTCTGGTAACAGGTTTCCAAGCCTGTATTAAGGTATCAATAACTGACTCAGAAAATCCACGTCTTGATAAAATCAAGCGTTCAATTTCCAAGCAGTCAGCTTCAGAGAAGTTAGATTTTGATGTTTGAAGGGACCCTGTATCAGAAGGTCCTGTTTCAGAGGTAGAGACCAAGGTGGACAGGATGCATGTCCACCAGGTCTGCATACCAAGTCCTGCGTGGCCACGCAGGTGCTATTAGAATCACTGATGCTCTCTCTTGTTTGATTCTGGCAATCAATCGAGGAAGCAACGGGAAGGGTGGAAACACGTAAGCCATCCTGAAGTCCCAAGGTGCTGTCAGAGCATCTATCAGGACTGCTCCTGGATCCCTGGATCTGGACCCGTAACGAGGAAGCTTGGCGTTCTGTCGAGACGCCATGAGATCTATCTCTGGCTTGCCCCAACGTCGAAGTATTTGGGCAAAGACCTCCGGATGAAGTTCCCACTCCCCCGGATGAAAAGTCTGACGACTTAAGAAATCCGCCTCCCAGTTCTCCACTCCCGGGATGTGGATTGCTGACAGGTGGCAAGAGTGAGACTCTGCCCAGCAAATTATCTTTGATACTTCCATCATAGCTAGGGAGCTTCTTGTCCCTCCCTGATGGTTGATGTAAGCTACAGTCGTGATGTTGTCCGACTGAAACCTGATGAACCCCCGAGTTGTCAACTGGGGCCAAGCCAGGAGGGCATTGAGAACTGCTCTCAATTCCAGAATGTTTATTGGCAGGAGACTCTCCTCCTGACTCCATTGTCCCTGAGCCTTCAGAGAATTCCAGACGGCACCCCAACCTAGAAGGCTGGCGTCTGTTGTTACAATTGTCCTGTCTGGTCTGCTGAATGGCATCCCCCTGGACAGATGTGGCCGAGAAAGCCACCATAGAAGAGAATTTCTGGTCTCTTGATCCAGATTCAGAGAAGGGGATAAGTCTGAGTAATCCCCATTCCACTGACTTAGCATGCACAGTTGCAGTGGTCTGAGGTGTAAGCGTGCAAAGGGTACTATGTCCATTGCCGCTACCATTAAGCCGATTACCTCCATGCATTGAGCCACTGACGGGTGTTGAATGGAATGAAGGGTGCGGCAAGCACTTTGAAGTCTTGTTAGCCTGTCCTCTGTCAGGTAAATCTTCATTTCTACAGAATCTATAAGAGTCCCCAGGAAGGGAACTCTTGTGAGTGGAACGAGTGAACTTTTCTTTTTGTTCACCTTCCATCCATGTGACCTTAGAAATGCCAGCACTAACTCTGTATGAGACTTGGCAGTTTGAAAGCTTGAAGCTTGTATCAGAATGTCGTCTAGGTATGGAGCTACCGAGATTCCCCGCGGTCTTAGTACCGCCAGAAGAGCACCCAGAACCTTTGTGAAGATTCTTGGAGCTGTAGCCAATCCGAATGGAAGAGCCACAAACTGGTAATGCCTGTCTAGGAAGGCAAACCTTAGGTACCGATAATGATCTTTGTGAATCGGTATGTGAAGGTAAGCATCTTTTAAATCTACAGTGGTCATGTATTGACCCTCTTGGATCATAGGTAAAATTGTCCGAATAGTCTCCATCTTGAACGATGGAACTCTTAGGAATTTGTTTAGGATCTTTAAGTCCAGGATTGGTCTGAAAGTTCCCTCTTTTTTGGGAACCACAAACAGATTTGAGTAAAACCCCTGTCCCTGTTCCGATCGTGGAACTGGATGGATTACTCCCATTAACAAGAGCTCTTGTACGCAGCGTAGAAACGCCTCTTTCTTTGTCTGGATTGTTGACAATCTTGACAGATGAAATCTCTCTCTTGGAGGAGAGTATTTGAAGTCCAGAAGGTATCCCTGAGATATTATCTCTAGCGCCCAGGGATCCTGAACATCTCTTGCCCAAGCCTGGGCGAAGAGAGAAAGTCTGCCCCCCACTAGATCCGATCCCGGATCGGGGGCCCTCAATTCATGCTGTTTTAGGGGCAGCAGCAGGTTTCCTAGTCTGCTTGCCCTTGTTCCAGGACTGGTTAGGTTTCCAGCCTTGTCTGTAGCGAGCAACAGCTCCTTCCTGTTTTGGTGCAGATGAAGTTGATGCTGCTCCTGCTTTGAAATTACGAAAGGAACGAAAATTAGACTGTCTAGTCTTGGCTTTGGTTTTGTCCTGAGGCAGGGCATGGCCTTTACCTCCTGTAATGTCAGCGATAATCTCTTTCAACCCGGGCCCGAATAAGGTCTGCCCTTTGAAAGGTATATTAAGCAATTTAGACTTAGAAGTAACATCAGCTGACCAGGATTTTAGCCACAGCGCCCTGCGTGCCTGAATGGCGAATCCTGAATTCTTCGCCGTAAGTTTAGTAAGATGTACTACGGCCTCCGAAATGAATGAATTAGCTAGTTTAAGGACTCTAAGCCTGTCCGTAATGTCGTCCAGAGTAGCTGAACCAATGTTCTCTTCCAGAGACTCAATCCAGAATGCCGCTGCAGCCGTGATCGGCGCAATGCATGCAAGGGGTTGCAATATAAAACCTTGTTGAACAAACATTTTCTTAAGGTAACCCTCTAACTTTTTATCCATTGGATCTGAAAAAGCACAGCTATCCTCCACCGGGATAGTGGTACGCTTAGCTAAGGTAGAAACTGCTCCCTCCACCTTAGGGACCGTTTGCCATAAGTCCCTTGTGGTGGCGTCTATTGGAAACATTTTTCTAAATATCGGAGGGGGTGAGAACGGCACACCGGGTCTATCCCACTCCTTAGTAACAATTTCAGTAAGTCTCTTAGGTATATGAAAAACCTCAGTACTCGTCGGTACCGCAAAATAATTATCCAACCTACACATTTTCTCTGGTATTGCAACTGTGTTACAATCATTCAGAGCCGCTAACACCTCCCCTAGTAATACACGGAGGTTTTCCAGTTTAAATTTAAAATTTGAAATATCTGAATCCAGTCTGTTTGGATCAGAACCGTCACCCACAGAATGAAGTTCTCCGTCCTCATGTTCTGCCACCTGTGACGCAGTGTCTGACATGGCCCTAATATTATCAGCGCACTCTGTTCTCACCCCAGAGTGATCACGCTTACCTCTTAGTTCTGGTAATTTAGCCAAAACCTCAGTCATAACAGTAGCCATATCCTGTAATGTGATTTGTAATGGCCGCCCAGATGTACTCGGCGCTACAATATCACGCACCTCCCTCTGAGCGGGAGATGTAGGTACTGACACGTGAGGCGAGTTAGTCGGCATAACTCTCCCCTCGTTGTTTGGTGAAATTTGTTCAATTTGTACAGATTGATTTTTATTTAAAGTAGCATCAATACAGTTAGTACATAAATTTCTATTGGGCTCCACTTTGGCATTGCAACAAATGACACAGGTATCATCCTCTGAATCAGACATGTTTAACACACTAGCAAATAAACTTGCAACTTGGAAATACAATTCAATTAGAATAATATTAAAATGTACTGTGCCTTTAAGAAGCACAGAAGATCTATGACAGTTGAAAATTAATAAATTGAAACAGTTATAGCCTCAATCCTTGTAAACAACACAACTTTAGCAAAGGTTTAATCCCATTAGCAAAGATAACAAATTCTGAAAGCAGGAAACAAATTACAGAATAAACGTTTTTTATCTCAGTCAAACTATAATTCTCACAGCTCTGCTGAGAGAAATTACCTCCCTCAAAATAAGTTTTGAAGACCCCTGAGCTCTGTAGAGATGAACCGGATCATGCAGGGAATACAATGAGTTGCTGACTGAAATATTTGATGCATAGAAAAAGCGCCAAAAAACGGCCCCTCCCCCTCACACACAGCAGTGAGGGAGAACAGAAACTGTCAGAAAAACAGATTAAGCAACTGCCAAGTGGCAAAATAGTGCCCAAACATTTATTCACACAGTACCTCAGCAAATGAAAACGATTTTACATTCCAGCAAAAACGTTAAACATAATCTCTAGTTATTAAACAGCTTTATGTATTTCTTACAGTGTAATTCTAGTGAAGTACCATTCCCCAGAATACTGAAGTGTAAAGTATACATACATGACATTATATCGGTATGGCAGGATTTTCTCATCAATTCCATTGTCAGAAAATAAAAACTGCTACATACCTCTATGCAGATTCATCTGCCCGCTGTCCCCTGATCTGAAGTTTACCTCACTCCTCAGATGGCCGAGAACAGCAATATGATCTTAACTACTCCGGCTAAAATCATAGCAAAACTCTGGTAGATTCTTCTTCAAACTCTGCCAGAGAGGTAATAACACACTCCGGTGCTATTTTAAAATAACAAACTTTTGATTGAAGATATAAAACTAAGTATAATCACCATAGTCCTCTCACACATCCTATCTAGTCGTTGGGTGCAAGAGAATGACTGGGAGTGACGTAGAGGGGAGGAGCTATATGCAGCTCTGCTGGGTGAATCCTCTTGCACTTCCTGTTGGGGAGGAGTAATATCCCAGAAGTAATGATGACCCGTGGACTGATCACACTTAACAGAAGAAATGTAAGTCTTCCAAACTCTATAATAAATCTTTCTAGAGACAGATTTACGAGCTTGTAACATAGTATTAATCACTGAATCAGAGAAACCTCTATGACTTAGAACTAAGCTTTCAATTTCCATACCTTCAAATTTAATGATTTGAGATCCTGATGGAAAAACGGACCTTGAGATAGTAGGTCCGGCCGTAACGGAAGTGGCCAAGGCGGGCAACTGGACATCCGAACCAGATCCGCATACCAAAACCTGTGTGGCCATGCTGGAGCCACCAGCAACACAAAAGACTGTTCCATGATAATTTTGGAAATCACTCTTGGAAGGAGAACTAGAGGCGGGAAGATGTAAGCAGGTTGATAACAAAAAGGAAGTGTCAGCGCATCCACTGCTTCCGCCTGAACATCCCTGGACCTGGACAGGTATCTGGGAAGTTTCTTGTTTAGATGAGAGGCCATGAGATCTATCTCTGGAAGCCCCCACATCTGAACAATCTGAAAAAACACATCTGGATGGAGAGACCACTCCCCTGGATGTAAAGTCTGGCGGCTGAGATAATCCGCCTCCCAATTGTCTACACCTGGGATATGCACCGCAGACATTAGACAGGAGCTGTATTCCGCCCAAGCAAGTATCCGAGATACTTCTTTCATAGCTTGGGGACTGTGAGTCCCACCCTGATGATTGACATAAGCCACAGTTGTGATATTGTCTGTCTGAAAACAAATGAACGGTTCTAAAATATTTATTGGTAATCTCGCCTCTTGAGATTTCCAAACCCCTTGTGCTGTCAGAGACCCCCAAACAGCTCCCCAACCTGAAAGACTCGCATCTGTTGTGATCACAGTCCAGGTTGGACGAACAAAAGAAGCCCCTTGAACCAAACGGTGGTGATCTATCCACCATGTCAGAGAGTGCCGTACATTGGGATTCAAGGATATTAATTGTGATATCTTTGCATAATCCCTGCACCATTGATTCAGCATACAAAGCTGTAGAGGTCTCATGTGAAAACGAGCAAAGGGGATTGCGTCCGATGCTTCAGTCATGAGGCCTAAAACTTCCATGCACATAGCCACTGAAGGGAATGACTGAGACTGAAGGAGCCGACATGCTGCAACCAATCTTAAACGTCTCTTGTCTGTTAGAGACAGAGTCATGGACACTGAATCTATCTGGAAGCCTAAAAAGGTGACCCTTGTCTGAGGAATCAAGAAACTTTTTGGTAAATTGATCCTCCAACCATGTTTCCGAAGAAACAACACTAGTTGATTCGTGTGAGATTCTGCAGTATGTAAAGACTGAGCTAGTACCAAGATATCGTCCAAATAAGGGAACACCGCAATACCCTGTTCTCTGATTACAGATAATAGGGCACCCAGAACCTTTGAAAAGATTCTTGGAGCTGTTGCTAGGCCAAATGGAAGAGCAACAAATTGGTAATGCTTGTCTAGAAAACATAATTTATGCTTACCTGATAAATTTATTTCTCTTGTAGTGTAGACAGTCCACGGGTCATCCATTACTTATGGAATATATCTCTTCCTAACAGGAAGCTGCAAGAGGATCACCCAAGCAGAGCTGCTATATAGCTCCTCCCCTCACATGTCATATTCAGTCATTCGACCAAAGCAGACGAGAAAGGAGAAACCATAGGGTGCAGTGGTGACTGGAGTTTAATTAAAATTTAGATCTGCCTTAAAGACAGGGCGGGCCGTGGACTGACTACACTACAAGAGAAATAAATTTATCAGGTAAGCATAAATTATGTTTTCTCTTGTTAAGTGTAGTCAGTCCACGGGTCATCCATTACTTATGGAATACCAATACCAAAGCTAAAGTACATGGATGAAGGGAGGAACAAGGCAGGAACATTAAACAGAAGGAACCACTGCCTGAAGTACCTTTCTCCCAAAAATAGCCTCCGAAGAAGCAAAAGTGTCAAATTTGTAAAATTTTGAAAAGGTGTGAAGCAAAGACCAAGTCGCAGCCTTGCAAATCTGTTCAACAGAGGCCTCATTTTTAAAGGCCCAGGTGGAAGCCACAGCTCTAGTAGAATGAGCTGTAATAATTCAGGAGGCTGCTGTCCAGCAGTCTCATAGGCTAAACGTATTATGCCACGAAGCCAAAAAGAGAGAGAGGTAGCCGAAGCCTTTTGACCTCTTCTCTGTCCAGAGTAAACGACAAACAGGGAAGAAGTTTGACGAAAATCTTTAGTTGCCTGCAAATAGAACTTCAGGGCACGGACTACGTCCAGATTATGCAAAAGTCGTTCCTTCTTTGAAGAAGGGTTAGGACACAGTGATGGAACAACAATCTCTTGATTGATATTCCTGTTAGTAACTACCTTAGGTAAGAACCCGGGTTTAGTACGCAGAACTACCTTGTCTGAATGAAAAATCAGATAAGGAGAATCACAATGTAAGGCAGATAACTCAGAGACTCTTCGAGCCGAGGAAATAGCCATCAAAAACAAAACCTTCCAGGATAACAGCTTGATATCAATGGAATGAAGGGGTTCAAATGGAACGCCTTGAAGAACATTAAGAACTAAGTTTAAGCTCCACGGCGGAGCAACAGTCTTAAACACAGGCTTAATCCTAGTTAAAGCCTGACAAAAAGCCTGAACGTCTGGAACTTCAGCCAGACGTTTGTGTAGAAGAATAGACAGAGCAGAAATCTGTCCCTTTAACGAACTAGCAAATAAGCCCTTTTCTAAACCCTCTTGTAGAAAGGACAATATCCTAGGAATCCTAACCTTACTCCATGAGTAACTCTTGGATTCGCACCAATATAAATATTTACGCCATATCTTATGGTAAATTTTTCTGGTAACAGGCTTCCTAGCCTGTATTAAGGTATCAATAACTGACTCCGAAAAGCCACGCTTTGATAGAATCAAGCGTTCAATCTCCATGCAGTCAGCCTCAGAGAAATTAGATTTGGATGGTTGAAAGGACCCTGAATTAGAAGGTCCTGTCTCAGAGGCAGAGACCACGGTGGACAGGACGACATGTCCACTAGGTCTGCATACCAGGTCCTGCGTGGCCACGCAGGCGCTATCAGAATCACCAAAGCTCTCTCCTGTTTGATCTTGGCAATCAAACGAGGAAGCATCGGGAATGGTGGAAACACATAAGCCATGTTGAAGACCCAAGGGGCTGTCAGAGCATCTATCAGCACCGCTCCCGGGTCCCTGGACCTGGATCCGTAACAAGGAAGCTTGGCGTTCTGACGAGACGCCATGAGATCCAGATCTGGTTTGCCCCAACGATGAATCAGTTGAGCAAAGACCTCCGGATGAAGTTCCCACTCCCCCGGATGAAAAGTCTGGCGACTTAGAAAATCCGCCTCCCAGTTCTCCACGCCTGGGATGTAAATCGCTGACAGGTGGCAAGAGTGAGACTCTGCCCAGCGAATTATCTTTGAGACTTCCAACATCGCTAGGGAACTTCTGGTTCCCCCTTGATGGTTGATGTAAGCCACAGTCGTGATGTTGTCCGACTGAAATCTGATGAACCTCAGAGTTGCTAACTGAGGCCAAGCTAGGAGAGCATTGAATATTGCTCTTAATTCCAGAAAATTTATTGGGAGGAGTTTCTCCTCCTGAGTCCATAATCCCTGAGCTTTCAGGGAGTTCCAGACTGCGCCCCAGCCTAGAAGGCTGGCGTCTGTTGTTACAATCGTCCAATCTGGCCTGCGAAAGGTCATCCCCTTGGACAGATGTGGCCGAGAAAACCACCATAGAAGAGAATTTCTGGTCTCTTGATCCAGATTTAGTAGGGGGGACAAATCTGAGTAATCCCCGTTCCACTGACTTAGCATGCACAATTGCAGTGGTCTGAGATGCAGGCGCGCAAATGGTACTATGTCCATTGCCGCTACCATTAAGCCGATTACTTCCATGCACTGAGCTACTGACGGGTGTGGAATGGAATGAAGGACACGGCAAGCATTTAGAAGTTTTAATAACCTGGCCTCTGTCAGGTAAATTTTCATCTCTACAGAATCTATAAGAGTCCTTAGAAAGGGAACTCTTGTAAGTGGTAATAGAGAACTCTTTTCCACGTTCACCTTCCACCCATGCGACCTCAGAAATGCCAGAACTATCTCTGTATGAGACTTGGCAGTTTGAAAACTTGACGCTTGTATCAGAATGTCGTCTAGGTACGGAGTCACCGCTATGCCTCGCGGTCTTAGTACCGCCAGAAGTGAGCCCAGAACTTTTGTAAAGATTCTTGGAGTCGTAGCTAATCCGAAGGGAAGAGCTACAAACTGGTAATGCCTGTCTAGGAAAGCAAATCTTAGGTACCGATAATGATCCTTGTGAATCGGTATGTGAAGGTAGGCATCCTTTAAGTCCACTGTGGTCATGTACTGACCCTCTTGGATCATGGGAAGGATGGTTCGAATAGTTTCCATTTTGAATGATGGAACTCTTAGAAATTTGTTTAGGATTTTTAAGTCCAAGATTGGTCTGAAGGTTCCCTCTTTCTTGGGAACCACAAATAGATTTGAATAGAATCCCTGCCCGTGTTCCGTCCGCGGAACTGGGTGGATCACCCCCATTAGTAAGAGGTCTTGTACACAGCGTAGAAAAGCCTCTTTCTTTATTTGGTTTGCTGATAACCTTGAAAGATGAAATCTCCCTCGTGGAGGAGAAGTTTTGAAGTCCAGGAGATATCCCTGAGATATGATCTCCAACGCCCAGGGATCCTGGACATCTCTTGCCCAAGCCTGGGCGAAGAGAGAAAGTCTGCCCCCCACTAGATCCGTTTCTGGATAGGGGGCCCTCTCTTCATGCTGTCTTGGGGGCAGCAGCAGGTTTCTTGGCCTGCTTGCCCTTGTTCCAGGACTGGTTAACTTTCCAGCCCTGCCTGTAACGAGCAACAGCTCCTTCCTGTTTTGGAGCGGAGGAAGTTGATGCTGCTCCTGCCTTGAAGTTACGAAAGGCACGAAAATTAGACTGTTTGGCCTTTGATTTGGCCCTGTCCTGAGGTAGAGCATGGCCCTTACCTCCCGTAATGTCAGCTATAATTTCTTTCAAGCCGGGCCCGAATAAGGTCTGCCCTTTGAAAGGAATATTAAGCAATTTAGATTTAGAAGTCACGTCAGCTGACCAGGATTTAAGCCATAGCGCTCTGCGCGCTTGGATGGCGAATCCGGAGTTCTTAGCCGTAAGTTTGGTTAAATGTACGACGGCATCAGAAACAAATGCGTTAGCTAGCTTAAGTGCTTTAAGCTTGTTCATAATTTCATCCAATGGAGCTGTGCGAATGGCCTCTTCCAGAGACTCAAACCAGAATGCCGCCGCAGCAGTGACAGGCGCAATGCATGCAAGGGGCTGTAAGATAAAACCTTGTTGAACAAACATTTTCTTAAGGTAACCCTCTAATTTCTTATCCATTGGATCTGAAAAGGCACAACTATCCTCCACCGGGATAGTGGTACGCTTAGCTAAAGTAGAAACTGCTCCCTCCACCTTAGGGACCGTCTGCCATAAGTCTCGTGTGGTGGCGTCTATAGGAAACATTTTCCTAAATATGGGAGGAGGGGAAAAAGGCACACCAGGTCTATCCCACTCCTTGCTAATAATCTCTGTAAGCCTTTTAGGTATAGGAAACACGTCAGTACACACCGGTACTGCATAGTATCTATCCAACCTACATAATTTTTCTGGAATTGCAACCGTGTTACAATCATTCAGAGCCGCTAATACCTCCCCTAGCAATATGCGGAGGTTCTCAAGCTTAAATTTAAAATTAGAAATCTCTGAATCCAGTCTCCCTGGATCAGATCCGTCACCCACAGAATGAAGCTCTCCGTCTTCACGTTCTGCAAACTGTGACGCAGTATCTGACATGGCTCTCACCTCATCCGCGCGCTCTGTCCTTAACCCAGAGCTATCGCACTTGCCTCTTAATTCTGGCAATTTAGATAATACTTCTGTCATAACAGTAGCCATGTCTTGCAAAGTGATTTGTAAGGGCCTCCCTGATGTACTTGGCGCCACAAAATCACGCACCTCCTGAGCGGGAGGCGAAGGTACTGACACGTGAGGAGAGTTAGTCGGCATAACTTCCCCCTCGTTGTCTGGTGATAATTTCTTTACATGTAAAGATTGACTTTTATTTAAAGTAGCATCAATGCAATTAGTACACAAATTTCTATTGGGCTCCACATTGGCCTTTAAACATAGTGAACAAAGAGATTCATCTGTGTCAGACATGTTTAAACAGACTAGCAATGAGACTAGCAAGCTTGGAAATACTTTTCAAATAAATTTACAAGCAATATAAAAAACGCTACTGTGCCTTTAAGAAGCACAAAAAGCTGTCACAGTTGAAATAACAATGAACCAAAATAGTTATAGCAACCAATTTTTCACAGTAAATCTATTAAGTTAGCAAAGGATTGCACCCACCAGCAAATGGATGATTAACCCCTTAATACCCAAAAACGGATAACAATTTAATAATTAACGTTTTTCTCACAGTCAAAACACACTGTCACAGGTCTGCTGTGACTGATTACCTCCCTCAAAATGAATTTTGAAGACCCCTGAGCTCTCTAGAGACGATCTGGATCATGGAGGATGAAGTAGACAGATTGTGACTGAATTTTTACTGCGCAAAAAAAGCGCTAAAATAGGCCCCTCCCACTCATATTACAACAGTGGGGAAGCTCAGAAAAATGTTTCTATGCAGAAAACAAAGATGGCCATGTGGTAAAAATCATGCCCCAATAAGTTTTATCACCAAGTACCTCACAAAAAACGATTAACATGCCAGTAAACGTTTTAAACATACATTTGAAAAGTTATGAAGTGTTATTAATAAGCCTGCTACCAGTCGCTTTTACTGCAGTTAAGGCTCATACATTACTTCAGTATTAACAGTATTTTCAGAGTCAATTCCATTCCTTAGAAAAATACATTCAGTGTACACACACTCATCAGCCTAATACCAGTCGCTATCACTGCATTTAAGGCTGAACTTACTTTACATTGGTATCAGCAGTATTTTCTCAGTCAATTCCATTCCTCAGAAAAATAATTACTGCACATACCTCATTTGCAGGGGGGCCCTGCATGCTATTCCCCTTCTCTGAAGTTACCTCACTCCTCAGACGAGAACAGCCAGTGGATCTTAGTTACGTCTGCTAAGATCATAGAAAACGCAGGCAGATTCTTCTTCTAATGCTGCCTGAGAATAAACAGCACACTCCGGTGCCATTTAAAATAACAAACTTTTGATTGTAGAAATAAACTAAGTTAAAAAACACCACAGACCTCTCACAGCGACCTATCTTTAGTTAGGCTGCAAGAGAATGACTGAATATGACATGTGAGGGGAGGAGCTATATAGCAGCTCTGCTTGGGTGATCCTCTTGCAGCTTCCTGTTAGGAAGAGATATATTCCATAAGTAATGGATGACCCGTGGACTGACTACACTTAACAAGAGAAAAGAGAATCTCAGAAACTGATAGTGTTCTGGATGAATCGGAATATGAAGGTATGCATCCTGCAAGTCTATTGTGGACATATAATGTCCTTGCTGAACAAAAGGCAGAATAGTCCTTATAGTCACCATCTTGAAAGTTGGTACTCTTACATAACGATTAAAAATTTTCAGATCCAGAACTGGTCTGAACAAATTTTCTTTCTTTGGTACAATGAATAGGTTTGAATAAAACCCCAAACCTTGTTCCTGAGGAGGAACTGGCATGATTACCCCTGAAGACTCCAGGTCTGAAACACACTTCAGAAAAGCCTGAGCTTTTACTGGATTTACAGGAATGTGTGAGAGAAAAAAATCTTCTCACAGTAGGTCTTACTTTGAATCCTATTCGATACCCTTGGTTTACAATGCTCTGAATCCAATGATTTTGGACAGATTTTATCCAAAAATCCTTGAAAAACCTTAATCTGCCCCCTACCAGCTGAGCTGGAATGAGGGCCGCACCTTCATGCGGACTTAGGGGCAGACTTTGGTTTCCTAAATGGCTTGGATTTATTCCAATTTGAGGAAGGCTTCCAACTGGAAGCAGATTCCTTGGGAGGAGGATTGAGTTTTTGTTACTTATTCTGACGAAAGGAACGAAAACGGTTAGAAGCCTTAGATTTACCCTTAGGTTTTTTATCTTGAGGCAGAAAAACTCCTTTTCCTCCAGTGATAGTTGAAATAATAGAATCCAACTGAGAACCAAATAAATTATTACCTTGGAAAGAAAGAGATAGTAATCTAGATTTAGATGTCATATCAGCATTCCAAGATTTAAGCCACAAAGCTCTTCTAGCTAATACAGCTAAAGACATGGATCTAACATCAATTTTGATAATATCAAAAATGGCATCACAAATAAAATGATTAGCATGTTGTAGTATGCGAACAATGCTAGATATGTCAGAATCCAATTCATGTTGTGCTAAATTTTCCAACCAGAAAGTTGATGCAGCCGCAACATCACCCAAAGAAATAGCAGGTCTGAGAAGATGACCTGAATATAAATAGGCCTTCCTTAGATAAGATTCAAGCTTCCTATCTAAAGGATCCTTAAAGGAAGTGCTATCTAACATCAATTTTGATAATATCAAAAATGGCATCACAAATAAAATGATTAGCATGTTGTAGTATGCGAACAATGCTAGATATGTCAGAATCCAATTCATGTTGTGCTAAATTTTCCAACCAGAAAGTTGATGCAGCCGCAACATCACCCAAAGAAATAGCAGGTCTGAGAAGATGACCTGAATATAAATAGGCCTTCCTTAGATAAGATTCAAGCTTCCTATCTAAAGGATCCGTAAAGGAAGTGCTATCTTCCATAGGAATAGTGGTACGTTTAGCAAGAGTAGAAATAGCCCCATCAACTTTGGGGATTTTTTCCCAAAACTCTATAGAATTTGCTGGTAAAGGATACAATCTCTTAAACCTTGAAGAAGGAATAAAGGAAGTACCTGGCTTATTCCATTCCCTAGAAATCATATCAGAAATAGCCTCAGGAATAGGAAAAACACCTGGAGAAACCACAGGAGGTTTAAAAACAGCATTTAAACGTTTATTAGACTGAACGTCAATAGGACTGGTTACCTCAATATCCAAAGTAATTAACACTTCTTTTAATAAAGAACGCATATACTCTATTTTAAAGAGGATGAATTATTATGTTGTTGGTCATTTGAAATTTCATCAGCTAAATGAGAAGTTTTAAAAGACCTTTTACGTTTATTAGAAGGTGGAAATGCAGACAAAGCCTTCATAATAGATTCAGAAACAAATTCTTTAAAATTTACAGGTATATCATGCACATTAGAAGTTGAAGGAACTGCAACTGGCAATGTACTATTACTGATAGAAACACTATCTGCATGTAAAAGTTTATCATGACAACTATTACAAATGACATTCGGTGGAATAATTTCTACAATTTTACAACAAATGCACTTAACTTTGGTAGAACCGATGTCAGGCAGCAAAGTTCCAGCAGAAACTTCAGAGACAGGATCAGATTGGGACATCTTGCTCAATGTAAGAGAAAAAACAACATATAAAGCAAAATTATCTATTTCCTTAAATGACAGTTTCAGGAATGGGAAAAAATGCAAAAGCATAGGCCTCTTGATAGAAAAGAAAGCAGGAGGCAAACAACAATGGGGTATTGAAATAATGAAGAAAAATTGGTGCCAAGTATGACGCACAACGTAACGAAAACTTTTTTGGCGCCAAAAATGACCGGAAATGACACACTTGCGTCACTAATGACGCCGCCGTGTGAAAGATCTCGACGTCACGTATGATGCCAGAAATAACGAAGTTGCGTCAAAAACGTAATTTCCTGCGCCAAAAAAGTTTGCGCCGAAAATGACGCAATAAAGTCTAACATTTGACGCACCCGTGGGCCTAATACCCGCAAATGCAAAAGTAGTCAAATTGAAAAAGACTAAACCCCAGGTAAGAAACAAAATTTCTTAAAGTGTTTATATTCCCAAATATGAAACTGACAGTCTGCAAAAGGAAATACATGAACCTGACTCATGGCAAATATAAGTACAATACATATATTTAGAACTTTATATAATTTGCATAAACTGTCAAACCATAGCTGAGAGTGTCTTAAGTAAATGAAAACATACTTACCAAAAGACACCCATCCACATATAGTAGATAGCCAAACCAGTACTAAAACAGTTCTTTAGTAGAGGTAATGGTAAATTTGAGAGTATATCGTCGATCTGAAAAGGGAGGTAGGAGATGAATCTCTACGACCGATAACAGAGAACAAATGAAAAAGACCCCCGTTAGGGAAATCATCGTATCCAATAGGTGATACTCCCTTCACGTCCCTCTGACATTCGCTATACTCTGAGAGGAATCGGCTTCAGCAATGCTGAGAAGCGCATATCAACGTAGAAATCTTAGGACAAACTTACTTCACCACCTCCATAGGAGGCAAAGTTTGTAAAAATGAATTGTGGGTGTGGTGAGGGGTGTATTTATAGGCATTTTGAGGATTGGGAAACTTTGCCCCTCCTGGTAGGATTGTATATCCCATATGTCACTAGCTCATGGACTCTTGCCAATTACATGAATGAAATGAACTTTCATGATTCAGATAGAGCATGCAATTGTTTACCCCTTAAGGACCGGGCATTTCAGACTAAAACTTCCCCAAAAGACCAGAGCAGGTTTAGCATTTTTTGCCATCACTAGCTTTAAACAGAAATAAAGCCTTTTTTTATATTTACCTATCAAAACTATTTATATATTTTTTTTAGTAGACAACCCACCCAAAGTATTGATCTAGGCCCATTTTGGTATATTTCATGCCATCGTTTCACCGCCAAATGCGATCAAGTAAACAAAACTTTTTCACAAACTTTAGGTTTCTCACTGAAATTATTTACAAACAGTTAGTGCAATCATTGCACAAATTGTTGTAAATGTTTCTCTTGTATCCCCTTTGTTCAGAAATAGCAGACAAATATGGCTTTGCTATTGATTTTAGGTAATTAAAAGAACAACACTTGTATTATGCCCAGCAGTGAAGGGTTAATTAGGTAGCTTCAAGGTTAATTTAAGCTTTAGTGTAGAGATTACCCTCCCTCCTGATACTTCCCACCCCCTGATCCCTACCTAACCCCTCTCAAACAGCTCTCTTCCTTCCCCCAAATTGTAACCCCCATCTTAAGTACTGGCAGAAAGTCTGCCAGTATGAAAATAACAGAATTTATGTTTACCTGATAAATTTCTTTCTCCAGCGGTGTGTCCGGTCCACGGCTTCATCCTTACTTGTGGGATATTCTCTTCCCCTACAGGAAATGGCAAAGAGAGCACCCAGCAAGAGCTGTCCATATAGCCCCCCCTCTGGCTCCGCCCCCCAGTCATTCGACCGACGGTTAGGAGAAAAAGGAGAAACTATAGGGTGCCCTGGTGACTGTAGTGTATAAAGAAAGACATTTTTCAAACCTGATTAAAAACCAGGGCGGGCCGTGGACCGGACACACCGTTGGAGAAAGAAATTTATCAGGTAAACATAAATTCTGTTTTCTCCAACATTGGTGTGTCCGGTCCACGGCTTCATCCTTACTTGTGGGAACCAATACCAAAGCTTTAGGACACGGATGAAGGGAGGGAGCAAACCAGGTTACCTAAACGGAAGGCACCACGGCTTGCAAAACCTTTCTCCCAAAAATAGCCTCCGAAGAAGCATAAGTATCGAATTTGTAAAATTTGGCAAAAGTATGCAGAGAAGACCAAGTCGCTGCCTTACAGATCTGATCAACAGAAGCCTCGTTCTTGAAGGCCCATGTGGAAGCCACAGCTCTAGTAGAATGAGCTGTAATTCGTTCAGGAGGCTGCCGTCCGGCAGTCTCATAAGCCAATCGGATGATGCTTTTCAGCCAAAAAGAAAGAGAGGTAGCAGTAGCTTTCTGCCCTCTCCTCTTACCAGAATACACAACAAACAAGGATGATGTCTGTCTGAAATCCTTTGTTGCTTCTAAATAGAACTTTAAAGCACGGACCACATCTAGATTGTGTAACAAACGCTCCTTCTTTGAAACTGGATTCGGACACAGAGAAGGAACAACAATTTCCTGGTTAATATTCCTGTTAGAAACGACCTTTGGAAGAAAACCAGGCTTGGTACGTAAAACTACCTTATCTGTATGGAAAACCAGATAGGGAGAAGAACACTGCAAAGCAGATAATTCATAAACTCTTCTAGCAGAAGAAATAGCAACCAAAAACAGAACTTTCCAAGATAGTAACTTAATATCTATGGAATGCATGGGTTCAAAAGGAACCCCCTGAAGAACTGAAAGAACCAAGTTTAGACTCCATGGGGGAGTCATAGGTCTATAGACAGGCTTGATCCTGACTAACGCCTGTACAAACGCCTGTATATCTGGCACGGCTGCCAGACGTTTGTGCAATAAAACCGACAGTGCAGATATCTGTCCTTTTAGAGAACTAGCTGACAAACCTTTATCCAAGCCCTCTTGTAGAAAGGAAAGTATCCTTGGAATCTTAATTTTACTCCAAGAGTATCCCTTGGATCTGCACCAACAGATATATTTTTGCCATATCTTATGGAAAATTTTCCTAGTCACAGGCTTTCTGGCCTGAACCAGAGTATCTATAACCGAGTCAGAAAAACCACGCTTAGATAGAATAAAGCGTTCGATTTCCAAGCAGTCAGTTGGAGAGAGACTAGATTTGGATGTTCGAATGGACCTTGTACTAGAAGATCCTGCCTCAAAGGTAGCTTCCATGGTGGAGCCGATGACATATTCACCAGGTCTGCATACCAAGTCCTGCGTGGCCACGCAGGGGCTATTAGAATCACCGAGGCCTGCTCCTGTTTGATCCTGGCTACAAGCCTGGGAAGGAGAGGGAACGGTGGAAACACATAAGCTAGGTTGAACGACCAAGGCGCCACTAATGCATCCACCAGTGTCGCCTTGGGATCCCTGGATCTGGACCCGTATCGAGGAACCTTGGAGTTCTGGCGAGACGCCATCAGATCCATATCTGGAATGCCCCATAGTTGAGTTAACTGGGCAAAAACCTCCGGGTGGATTTCCCACTCCCCCGGATGAAAAGTCTGACGACTCAAATAATCCGCCTCCCAGTTGTCCACTCCTGGGATGTGAATTGCAGATAGGTGGCAGGAGTGATCCTCCGCCCATTTGATGATCTTGGATACCTCTCTCATCGCTAAGGATCTCTTTGTTCCCCCCCTGATGATTGATGTACGCTACAGTCGTCATGTTGTCCGACTGGAACCTTATGAATTTGGCCTTTGCTAGGTGAGGCCACGCCAGGAGCGCATTGAATATCACTCTCAGTTCTAAAATGTTTATCGGAAGAAGAGACTCTTCTCGAGACCATAGACCTTGAGCTTTCAGAGAGTCCCAGACCGCACCCCAGCCTAAGAGACTGGCGTCGGTCGTGACAATGACCCACTCTGGTCTGCGGAAGCTCATTCCCTGAGACAGGTGATCGTGAGACCACCACCAGCGGAGAGAATCCCTGGTTACCTGGTCTACTTGAATCTGGGGAGACAAGTCTGCATAGTCCCCATTCCACTGATTGAGCATGCACAGTTGTAATGGTCTTAGATGAATTCGAGCAAAAGGAACTATGTCCATTGCTGCAACCATTAATCCTACTACTTCCATGCACTGAGCTATGGAAGACTGAAGAATAGAGTGAAGAACTTGACAAGCGATTAGAAGCTTTAACTTTCTGACCTCTGTCAGGAAGATCTTCATTTCTACAGAATCTATTATTGTTCCCAAAAAGGGAACTCTTGCTGACGGGGACAGGGAACTCTTTTCTACGTTCACCTTCCACCCGTGAGATCTGAGAAAGGCTAGAACAATGTCTGTATGAGCCTTTGCTTTGGAAAGAGACGACGATTGGATTAGAATGTCGTCTAGATAAGATGCTACAGCAATGCCCCTCGGTCTTAGAACCGCTAGAAGGGACCCTAGCACCTTTGTGAAAATTCTGGGAGCAGTGGCTAAACCGAACGGAAGAGCTACAAACTGGTAATGTTTGTCCATAAAGGCAAACCTCAGGAACTGATGATGATCTTTGTGGATAGGAATATGCAGGTACGCATCCTTTAAGTCCACGGTAGTCAGTCATATATTGACCCTCCTGGATTGTTGGTAAAATTGTCCGAATGGTTTCCATTTTGAATGATGGAACTCTGAGGAATTTGTTTAGAATTTTTAGATCCAGAATTGGCCTGAAAGTTCCCTCTTTTTTGGGGACTACAAACAGGTTTGAGTAAAAACCCAGACCTTGTTCCACTGTTGGAACTGGGTTTATCACTCCCATTTTTAATAGGTCTCCTACGCAATGTAAGAATGCCTGTCTCTTTATCTGGTCTGAAGATAAGCGAGACATGTGGAACCTTCCCCTTGGAGGAAGTTCCTTGAACTCTAGAAGATACCCCTGAGAGACTATTTCTAGTGCCCAGGGATCCAGAAAACATCTCTTGCCCAAGCCTGAGCGAAGAGAGAAAGTCTGCCCCCTACTAGATCTGGTCCCGGATCGGGGGCTACCCCTTCATGCTGTCTTGGTAGCAGCAGCAGGCTTCTTGGCCTGTTTACCCTTGTTCCAGCCTTGCAATGGTTTCCATGCTGGTTTAGGCTAGGAAGCATTGCCTTCTTGTCTGGAGGCCGCAGAGTTAGGATTCAGTCCGTTCCTGAAATTGCGAAAGGAACGAAAATTAGATTTGTTCTTAGCCTTGAAAGGCCTATCCTGTGGGAGGGCATGTCCCTTCCCACCAGTAATGTCTGAAATAATCTCTTTCAATTCCGGCCCGAAAAGGGTCTTACCCTTGAAAGGAATATTAAGCAATTTATTCTTGGACGACACATCCGCCGACCAGGATTTTAGCCAAAGCTCTTTGTGCGCCACTATTGCAAAACCTGAATATTTCGCCGCTAACTTAGCCAATTGGAAAGCGGCATCCAAAATAAAGGAATTAGCCAACTTTAGTGCGTGAATTCTGTCCATGACTTCATCATATGGAGTCTCTTTTTGGAGCAAATTTTCTAGTTCCTCGAACCAAAAATACGCTGCCGTGGTGACAGGAATAATGCACGAGATTGGTTGAAGAAGGAAACCTTGCTGAACAAATATCTTTTTTAGCAATCCTTCCAATTTTTTATCCATCGGATCTTTAAAAGCGCAACGGTCCTCAATAGGAATAGTTGTGCGCTTAGCTAACGTTAACACTGCCCCCTCAACCTTAGGAACCGTTTGCCATGCGTCCCTTCTGGGGTCAACAATGGGGAACATTTTCTTGAATATAGGAGGTGGAACAAAAGGTATACCTGGCTTTTCCCACTACTTAGTCACTATGTCCGCCACCCGCTTGGGTATCGGAAAAGCATCAGCGTGCACTGGGACCTCTAAGAATTTGTCCATCTTGCACAATTTCTCTGGAATTACCAAAGAATCACAGTCATCAAAAGTAGTTAGGACCTCCTTAAGCAGGGCGCGGAGATGTTCTAACTTAAATTTAAATGTTACGATATCAGTGTCTGCCTGCTGAGAAACCTTTCCTGAATCAGAAATTTCCCCCTCAGACAGACCCTCCCTCACTGCCAATTCAGATTGATGTGAGGGTATAACTGATAAATTGTCCTCAGCGCCAACCTGCTCATCTTCTGTATTTAAAACTGAGCTATCACGCTTTCTAGGGTAGGATGGCAGTTTGGATAATAGATTTGCTATAGAATTATCCATTACTGCTGTTAATTGCTGCATAGTAACAAGCATTGGCGCGCTAGATGTACTAGGTATCGCCTGCGCGGGCAAAAACATAATTTATGCTTACCTGATAAATTCCTTTCTTCTGTTGTGTGATCAGTCCACGGGTCATCATTACTTCTGGGATATAACTCCTCCCCAACAGGAAATGCAAGAGGATTCACCCAGCAGAGCTGCATATAGCTCCTCCCCTCTACGTCACTCCCAGTCATTCGACCAAGAATCAACGAGAAAGGAGAAACCAAGGGTGAAGTGGTGACTGGAGTATAATTTAAAAAATATTTACCTGCCTTAAAAAACAGGGCGGGCCGTGGACTGATCACACAACAGAAGAAAGGAATTTATCAGGTAAGCATAAATTATGTTTTCTTCTGTTATGTGTGATCAGTCCACGGGTCATCATTACTTCTGGGATACCAATACCAAAGCAAAAGTACACGGATGACGGGAGGGATAGGCAGGCTCATTATACAGAAGGAACCACTGCCTGAAGAACCTTTCTCCCAAAAATAGCCTCCGAAGAAGCAAAAGTGTCAAATTTGTAAAATTTGGAAAAAGTATGAAGCGAAGACCAAGTTGCAGCCTTGCAAATCTGTTCAACAGAGGCCTCATTCTTAAAGGCCCAAGTGGAAGCCACAGCTCTAGTAGAGTGAGCTGTAATTCTTTCAGGAGGCTGCTGTCCAGCAGTCTCATAGGCTAAACGAATTATGCTACGAAGCCAGAAGGAGAGAGAGGTAGCCGAAGCCTTATGACCTCTCCTCTGACCAGAGTACACGACAAACAGGGAAGACGTTTGTCGAAAATCCTTAGTTGCCTGCAAGTAGAACTTGAGGGCACGAACTACATCCAGATTGTGTAGAAGACGTTCCTTCTTTGAAGAAGGATTCGGGCACAGGGAAGGAACCACGATCTCTTGATTGATGTTCCTGTTAGTGACTACCTTAGGTAAGAACCCAGGTTTAGTACGCAGAACTACCTTATCTGAATGAAAAATCAAATAAGGAGAATCACAATGTAAAGCTGATAACTCAGAGACTCTCCGAGCCGAAGAAATAGCCATTAAAAATAACACTTTCCAAGATAACAACTTTATATCAATGGAATGAAGGGGTTCAAACGGAACTCCTTGTAGAACGTTAAGAACAAGGTTTAGACTCCATGGCGGAGCAACAGTTTTAAACACAGGCTTGATTCTAGCTAAAGCCTGACAAAAGGCCTGGACGTCTGGATTTTCTGACAGACGCCTGTGCAACAAGATGGACAGAGCTGAGATCTGTCCCTTTAATGAACTAGCCGATAAACCCTTTTCTAAACCTTCTTGTAGAAAGGACAATATCCTAGGAATCCTAACCTTACTCCAGGAGTAACCTTTGGATTCGCACCAGTATAGGTATTTACGCCATATCTTATGGTAAATCCTTCTGGTAACAGGCTTCCTAGCCTGTATCAGGGTATCAATAACCGACTCAGAAAAACCACGTTTTGATAAAATCAAGCGTTCAATTTCCAAGCAGTCAGCTTCAGAGAAGTTAGATTTTGATGTTTGAATGGACCCTGTATCAGAAGGTCCTGTCTTAGAGGTAGAGACCAAGGCGGACAGGATGACATGTCCACTAGATCTGCATACCAAGTCCTGCGTGGCCATGCAGGCGCTATTAGAATCACTGATGCTCTCTCCTGTTTGATTTTGGCAATCAATCGAGGAAGCAGCGGGAAGGGTGGAAACACATAAGCCATCCCGAAGTTCCAAGGTGCTGTCAAAGCATCTATCAGAACCGCTCCCGGATCCCTGGATCTGGACCCGTAGCGAGGAAGTTTGGCGTTCTGGCGAGACGCCATGAGATCTATCTCTGGTTTGCCCCAACGTCGAAGTATTTGGGCAAAGACCTCCGGATGAAGTTCCCACTCCCCCGGATGAAAAGTCTGGCGACTCAAGAAATCCGCCTCCCAGTTCTCCACTCCCGGGATGTGGATTGCTGACAGGTGGCAAGAGTGAGACTCTGCCCAGCGAATTATCTTTGATACTTCCATCATTGCTAGGGAGCTTCTTGTCCCTCCTTGATGGTTGATGTAAGCTACAGTCGTGATGTTGTCCGACTGAAACCTGATGAACCCCCGAGTTTTTAACTGGGGCCAAGCCAGAAGGGCATTGAGAACTGCTCTCAATTCCAGAATGTTTATTGGTAGGAGACTTTCCTCCTGATTCCATTGTCCCTGAGCCTTCAGAGAATTCCAGACAGCGCCCCAACCTAGTAGGCTGGCGTCTGTTGTTACAATTGTCCAGTCCGGCCTGCTGAATGGCATCCCCCTGGACAGATGTGGCCGAGAAAGCCACCATAGAAGAGAGTTTCTGGTCTCTTGATCCAGATTCAGAGTAGGGGACAAGTCTGAGTAATCCCCATTCCACTGACTCAGCATGCACAATTGCAGCGGTCTGAGATGTAGACGTGCAAAGGGTACTATGTCCATTGCTGCTACCATTAAGCCGATCACCTCCATGCATTGAGCTACTGACGGGAGTTGAATGGAATGAAGGACACGGCATGCATTTAGAAGCTTTGTTAATCTGTCTTCTGTCAGATAAATCTTCATTTCTACAGAATCTATAAGAGTCCCCAAGAATGGAACGCTTGTGAGAGGAAAGAGAGAACTCTTCTTTTCGTTCACTTTCCATCCATGCGACCTTAGAAATGCCAGAACTAACTCTGTATGAGACTTGGCAGTTTGAAAGCTTGAAGCTTGTATCAGAATGTCGTCTAGGTACGGAGCTACCGAAATTCCTTGCGGTCTTAGTACCGCCAGAAGGGCACCCAGAACCTTTGTGAAGATTCTTGGAGCCGTAGCCAATCCGAATGGAAGAGCTACAAACTGGTAATGCCTGTCTAAGAAGGCAAACCTTAGATACCGGTAATGATCTTTGTGAATCGGTATGTGAAGGTAAGCATCCTTTAAATCCACTGTGGTCATGTACTGACCCTTTTGGATCATGGGTAAGATTGTCCGAATAGTTTCCATTTTGAACGATGGAACTCTTAGGAATTTGTTTAGGATCTTTAAATCCAAGATTGGCCTGAAAATTCCCTCTTTTTTGGGAACCACAAACAGGTTTGAGTAAAACCCTTGTCCTTGTTCCGACCGCGGAACCGGATGGATCACTCCCATTAATGACAGATCTTGTACACAGCGTAGAAACGCTTCTTTCTTTATCTGGTTTGTTGACAACCTTGACAGATGAAATCTCCCTCTTGGGGGAGAGAATTTGAAGTCTAGAAGGTATCCCTGAGATATGATCTCTAGCGCCCAGGGATCCTGAACATCTCTTGCCCAAGCCTGGGCGAAGAGAGAGAGTCTGCCCCCCACTAGATCCGGTCCCGGATCGGGGGCCCTCGATTCATGCTGTCTTAGGGGCAGCAGCAGGTTTCCTGGCCTGCTTGCCCTTGTTCCAGGACTGGTTAGGTTTCCAGCCTTGTCTGTAACGAGCAACAGCTCCTTCCTGTTTTGGTGCAGTGGAAGTTGGTGCTGCTCCTGCTTTGAAATTCCGAAAGGGACGAAAATTAGACTGTCTAGCCTTAGCTTTGGCTTTGTCTTGAGGCAGGGCGTGGCCCTTACCTCCTGTAATGTCAGCGATAATTTCTTTCAAACCGGGCCCAAATAAAGTTTGCCCCTTGAAAGGTATATTAAGTAATTTGGACTTAGAAGTTACATCAGCTGACCAGGATTTTAGCCACAGCGCCCTACATGCCTGAATGGCGAATCCTGAGTTCTTAGCCGTAAGTTTGGTTAAATGTACTACGGCCTCCGAAATGAATGAATTAGCTAGTTTAAGGACTCTAAGCCTGTCCGTAATGTCGTCCAGCGTAGCTGAACTAAGGTTCTCTTCCAGAGACTCAATCCAAAATGCTGCCGCAGCCGTAATCGGCGCGATGCATGCAAGGGGTTGCAATATAAAACCTTGTTGAACAAACATTTTCTTAAGGTAACCCTCTAATTTTTTATCCATTGGATCTGAAAAAGCACAGCTATCCTCCACCGGGATAGTGGTACGCTTAGCTAAAGTAGAAACTGCTCCCTCCACCTTAGGGACCGTTTGCCATAAGTCCCGTGTGGTGGCGTCTATTGGAAACATCTTTCTAAATATTGGAGGGGGTGAGAACGGCACACCGGGTCTATCCCACTCCTTAGTAACAATTTCAGTTAGTCTCTTAGGTATAGGAAAAACGTCAGTACTCGCCGGTACCGCAAAGTATTTATCCAACCTACACAATTTCTCTGGTATTGCAACAGTGTTACAATCATTAAGAGCCGCTAAAACCTCCCCTAGTAATACACGGAGGTTCTCCAATTTAAATTTAAAATTTGAAATATCTGAATCCAATCTGTTTGGATCAGAACCGTCACCGACAGAATGAAGCTCTCCGTCCTCATGCTCTGCAAGCTGTGACGCAGTATCAGACATGGCTCTAGTATTATCAGCGCACTCTGTTCTCACCCCAGAGTGATCACGCTTGCCTCTTAGTTCTGGTAATTTAGCCAAAACTTCAGTCATAACAGTAGCCATATCTTGTAATGTTATCTGTAATGGCCGCCCAGATGTACTAGGCGCCACAATATCACGCACCTCCCGGGCGGGAGATGCAGGTACTGACACGTGAGGCGAGTTAGTCGGCATAACTCTCCCCTCGCTGTTTGGTGAAATTTGTTCAATTTGTACAGATTGGCTTTTATTTAAAGTAGCATCAATACAGTTAGTACATAAATTTCTATTGGGCTCCACCTTGGCATTGGAACAAATGACACAGGTATCTTCCTCTGAATCAGACATGTTTAACACACTAGCAAATAAACTTGCAACTTGGTTACAATCTTATTTAACAAAAACGTACTGTGCCTCAAAGAAGCACTAAACGATTAAATGACAGTTGAAATAATGAACTGAAAAACAGTTATAGCATCAATCCTTGAAAATAACACAACTTTTAGCAAAGGTTTGTTCCCATTAGTAAAGTAACAATAATTAAATTTGAAACATAAAAATTACAGAGCAACGTCTTTAATCACAGTCAATATATAAGTCTCACAGCTCTGCTGAGAGAATCTACCTCCCTTCAAAGAAGTTTGAAGCCCCCTGAGTTCTGTTAGAGATGAACCGGATCATGCAGGAAATACAAGAGTAACTGACTGGAAATTTTTGATGCGTAGCAAAGAGCGCCAAAAACGGCCCCTCCCCCTCACACAACAGCAGTGAGAGAGAAACGAAACTGTCACAATTAAAACAAGCAACTGCCAAGTGGAAAAATAATGCCCAAACAATTATTCACTCAGTACCTCAGAAAATGCAAACGATTCTACATTCCAGCAAAAACGTTTAACATAATAAATACCTATTAAAAGGTTTAATGTACTTTTAACAGAGTAATTCCAGTGAAATACCATCCCCAGAATACTGAAGTGTAGAGTATACATACATGTCATTATAACGGTATGGCAGGATTTTCTCATCAATTCCATTCAGAAAATAAAAACTGCTACATACCTCAATGCAGATTCATCTGCCCGCTGTCCCCTGATCTGAAGCTTTTACCTCCCTCAGATGGCCGAGAAACAGCAATATGATCTTAACTACTCCGGTTAAAATCATAGTAAAAACTCTGGTAGATTCTTCTTCAAACTCTGCCAGAGAGGCAATAACACGCTCCGGTGCTATTGTAAAATAACAAACTTTTGATTGAAGTTATAAAACTAAGTATAATCACCATAGTCCTCTCACACATCCTATCTAGTCGTTGGGTGCAAGAGAATGACTGGGAGTGACGTAGAGGGGAGGAGCTATATGCAGCTCTGCTGGGTGAATCCTCTTGCATTTCCTGTTGGGGAGGAGTTATATCCCAGAAGTAATGATGACCCGTGGACTGATCACACATAACAGAAGAAACTGGTGTTGACACAGAAGGAGAGGATGATGAACTATCCCCACTACCTTCATTAGAAGAATCATCTTGGGCAATCTTATTCAATGTGACAGTACTGTCCATACTTTGTTTGGACGCTATGACACAATTTGCGCATACATTAACAGGGGGAACCACCTTGGCTTTCATACACACAGAACATAAGCCATCTGAAGGTATAGACATGTTAGACAGAATTTGGCAGGCTAATAAGGCAATAAAAGCATTTTTAAAGAAAAGCGTTACTGTCCCTTTAAATAATAAACAGGCACACTTTATTTCTGATATTTTGAAAAACAATGAAGGCAATGTCCGATTTTTACAAAATTTTTACCTTCCCTGAGAGTTATTCAGCACTGAAATAAACCTTCCTGAGTCCGTTTTTGTAGCCACAGGACCCCTCACATGAAGCTGCATGCACTGCCATGGAAGTAAACTGCGCAATTGAGGCGCGAAAACAGGGCCTCCTTCCTCTGCATACCAGAGTGAAGGGGCCTTTCTGACTGAAATAGTAGTCTAACTAAATGCCAGGCGAATAAAAACGTTCCCAAAAGTGCTTTTAATCACACAAAACACTCTAAAAGCCATCTAAATATGAAATAAATCAATCGATTTAGCCCACAATAGTGTCAACCAGTATAGAGCCCATTAATAAGCCTTAATCTGTTATGAGTCTAAGAAAATGGCTTACTTACCCCTTAAGGGAAAACTGACAGTCTTCTAGCATTAACATGTCTTGTTAGAAATATGACTGATCATACCTGAAGCAGATAAACCTGCAAACTGTTCCCCCCAACTGAAGTTCTCTGGTTTCAACAGCCCTGCGTGGGAACAGCAATAGATTTTAGTTACTACTGCTAAAATCATATTCCTCTTTAACAGAAATCTTCTTCATTTTCTGTTGTAGAGTAAATAGTACAAACCGGCACTATTTTAAAATAACAAACTCTTGATAGAAGAATAAAAAACTACAACTAACACCACATACTCTTTACCATCCCCGTGGAGATGCTACTTGTTCATAGCGGCAAAGAGAATGACTGGGGGGCGGAGCCAGAGGGGGGGCTATATGGACAGCTCTTGCTGGGTGCTCTCTTTGCCATTTCCTGTAGGGGAAGAGAATATCCCACAAGTAAGGATGAAGCCGTGGACCGGACACACCAATGTTGGAGAAAAAAGGCTTTTTTTTTTTTAATATATTCTCTACAGGGTAGGATCCCCTTTTAACCCCCAACCAGCTCTCTAAACCTCCCCCTCTAGCTATAAGCCGCCATTTTAGGTACTGGCAGCTGTCTGCCAGTACCCAGTTTGCTATAAATTTTATTTGTAAAAAAAACTTTTTTTTTTTCTGTAGAGTAGCTGCCCCCCTCATTACCATACTCCCCTCCCAGATCGCTTTCCAACCCTCTACCCCACTTTCCACTATATGAACCCCCTCTCCCTGCTTCCCCCTCCCTAGTCACTGCCTCTCCACATTTTTTTTTCCGTAGAGGTCCCGTCCCTCTCCAGCGATGGGCCGCCCACCCGCCTCCCTCCTTAAAAGACCCACCCACCAGCGATCAGCACCACCGCTGTCTGATGCAGAGAGGGCCACAGAATAACTCTGCAACTGCTCCACTTACCTTTGCGTTAAGGTAAACATAACGCCGATCCTCTGACCGCATCTGTTGCTTCATTAGCATATTGATGAGGAAACCATCTTCCTCCAATCTTTGCGTTACCCTACAAGTTGGATGCCAAAGGGGGCACACAATGAGTGGAGGAAGCCGGATTCATCATCGATCTGCTAAAAAAAGCAGCAGATGCGGGTGGAGGATCAGCGTTGTTTACCATAAGTATTTTAAAAAATAAGCAGTAATTTAAACATTAAATTAATTAAAGTGCTCCTGTTTTTAAGAGTATTATCTCATAGATAAGGAGATATATCCCCATCAGGAGATTTATTGATGTGGTACTATCAGGTTCTTATTCATTCTAACAAATTTAAGACACTATCAGAAAAGTCTAAAACAAGTGTTTTGCACTTACCCATTTTGTTTGCTACCCCTATTATTTTCAAAATCTAAAAATATTGGAGAACATTTAGACTGCTAAACAAGAAATACATTTAGGTTTGTAAATACATTAAAAATATATTTACAAGCATTGGCAGTATTAACTAGTATATGTTTAGCAAGCTTACTTTTATATATTATGTACAGTGTAAACTATATACATTAGAAGATGTTATTTGGATGATTATTTTCATATCTAGAAAGTGGACTCTGATAAACTACTTAACAAAAACTAAATGTATGCTTACCTGATGAATTCATTTTTTTTCCATGATGCTGAGATTCCACTTGCCATCACATGGGATTAAAAGTTCAGTCCTACCTACAGGTAAACAACAAACAAACAACAAAGATACAAACCACTTTCCATGCACTACCAATGTTTACTAGATACCCCAACCCTACCTAAAACCCACAATATACTTGCTTAGGAAAGAGATTTACATATAGGAGTTGATCCTAAAATATGGTCAAAAGCCACAACATACACTAAACAAGTAATACATTGCATAACACTATTTGAGTTGTATTATAAGATATTGACAAGATGGCATTGGGTCCAGAAAAGACTACATACAATATCACCAACTAACACTGTGAAATTTTGGAGGGACTGTGGCCACACAGGAGACGACATACACATTTAGTGGGGGTGTCCAAGCATTAATAAACTCTGGGATAAGGTCATAAGCCTGTGCAGGCATTTGGAACTCCCAATATGCATGGGCCTAGAAACATATCTGTTACACATTAATATCCCTAAGCTCCCTAAACCCCAAAAATATTTATATATTTATATTCTAATGGCGACCAAATTGGTAATAGCAAGAAACTGGAAACAGCAATCTACTCTTTCCTTCCAAAATGTGACTGAGCTACTCTCATATATAAAAACAATGGAGCAAGCTGTATTCCGTTACAAGGGAACGCTAAACCTTAACTCAGAGATTTGGGCTCCATGGGATAACATTACACGCCTTCCTCCATGTGACAATACACTCACCCTTCCCCTACCCTCTTCTATCTCTCTTTTCTTTCGATCTCCTTTCCCCCCCCCCTTCCCTGGAAACAAGATAGGTTTGCATGTATCTTAATAATTGTTCTACTGTATTCAACATCTATGACTAAGGAAGCCAAATAAATTGGCTTTCTGACGATATTTGGTTGCACAGTCTTACTAAGTTTTACTTTATACCTGTTAAGTTATATTTGCACTTGTTTTATGTTATGACTGAAGTGACTCCTAAAGGACTTAACATACATAGAACTTTTCTACAAAAGGAGATCACTTGTTTTCAAAAAGGACCAATTATAGAAGAAAAATACAGGTATCATCTGCTGTGTGAGGAGAGAGAAACTTGTGGGACATTCTTTCCATACTGGATTCTGATATACTATGTAATGTGGAATAGATACTAAATATGTCTCACATTATATGTTATCTCTGTCTGTTTTGATACCTTAATACAAAATTCATTTAAAAAAAAAAAAGTTCAGTCCTAAACTTTCCCATGATTCCTTAGATATACATATGGCCAAGAGAAAAGACAAAATAAGAAAGTAGGAAACAAAAAGCAGGGTAAAAAAGCTAACTGGTACTGCTACCAACTGTTCTTGGTAAACATGGGTGGGTCTCATGTACTCTCATCATAGTGAAATAAATTTATCAGGTAAGCATTAATTTGCTCTTCTTTCCTAAGATGGTTAGAGTCCACAAGCCATCACATTTAAGATTCTATACCCAAGCAGTGAAGTCCACAAAACAACCATAAAGTTAGGGCAGGGCTGAACAGACACTGCGACCTGTAGAATTTTTCTACCTGCCTCAGAAGAGGCGAACTTTGAAAAGGTAGAATTGTATGCAAATATAACTAAGTAGCTGCCTTGCAAATCTGTTCAATGGAAGCATAATTTCTAAAAGCCCAAAAGGTGGCGACTGCTCTGGTACAATGAGCAGTAATTCCTTCAGGGGAAGACTTTGGAAATTAAAGCTTTAAGTCAAGCTGCCGAAGTGACAGCAGTAGCTGTGTGATATTGAGATTATCAGTTGGTATGAACCATATCAACCTGTTATGTGCACAATGGTAGAGTCAGGAAGTGCCTCTTGCATAGTGTGTGTGTGTATAGCATTCTTAATAAAGTTTACAGTTATTAAGACCTGTGCTTGATCTCCTTATATAAACTAAGATAAAACATGGTGTCAGAATAAGGAGTTCCCTGCTTCCATCTGAACTGACCAGCAAGGACTCTGAGGAATACATTAGAAATCTTTGCAGCAAATGGAAAGTGTGAGAGTCAAGGCTCTGGCAGAGTTACTACAGCTTCTTCTCATGAACTGAGTAAGTGCATCATAACTTGTACAATTGACTAATTCTAACAGCATTACATACTTTTATATTAATACTGCATAATTCAGAACATTAAGATGGAAAAGTTAAATCCTCCACCAGAATTGAAAATGACTTGTAATATGGAAGATGCATGGCAGAGGTTTAAGCAAAGATTCCAGCTATATGTTAGAGCTATAGGAGCTCAGGAGCAAGATGATGAACAAAAGATTGCACTTTTTCTGACTGTAGCAGGATCAGGAGCAATAGATGTATACAACGCCTTCACATTTACAGATGAAGAAAGGGATGTTTATCAGGTTGTTCTAGACAAATTTGAACAATACTGTGTACCTAGACGCAATGAAACCTATGAAAGGTATTTTTTCAGATGTAGAATGCAGAATGAAACAGAGACTATTGAGGAGTATGTAACAGACTTATAACTGAAGAGTAGATCATGTAATTATGGAGCAATGTGTAACTCATTAATCAGAGACCAGTTAGTCAAGGGCAGCAGAAATATAAGGGTTAAAGAACGCTTGCTCAAATCTTTCTCTCTAACACTGGAAAAGGCAGTAGAAATGTGTCAAAGTTCAGAGGCAGCACAGGAACAAGTGCGCACACTCTGCCACAGTACAGCAGCAACACCAGTAATGTCAGTTACAGTGGGGAAAAAACAGAATTTATGCTTACCTGATAAATTACTTTCTCTTGCGGTGCATCCAGTCCACGGATTCATCCTTTACTTGTGGGATATTCTCATTCCCTACAGGAAGTGGCAAAGAGAGCACACAGCAAAGCTGTCCATATAGCTCCCCCTCTAGCTCCACCCCCCAGTCATTCGACCAAAGGTTAGGAAGAAAAAGGAGAAACCATAGGGTGCAGTGGTGACTGTAGTTTAAACAAAAAAATCTTTACCTGACTTAAATGACAGGGCGGGCCGTGGACTAGATACACCGCAAGAGAAAGTTATTTATCAGGTAAGCATAAATTCTGTTTTCTCTTGCAAGGTGTATCCAGTCCACAGTTTCATCCTTTACTTGTGGGATACCAATCCCAAAGCTTTAGGACACGGATGAAGGGAGGGATCAAGACAGATACCTTAAACGGAAGGCACCACTGCTTGCAAAACCTTTCTCCCAAAAATAGCCTCAGAAGAAGCAAAAGTATTGAATTTATAAAATTTGGCAAGAGTATGCAGTGAAGACCAAGTCGCTGCCTTACAAATCTGTTCAACAGAAGCCTCATTCTTGAAAGCCCATGTGGATGCCACTGCTTTGGTAGAATGAGCAGTAATTCTTTCAGGAGGCTGCTGGCCAGCAGTCTCATAGGCCAAACGGATGATGCTTTTCAGCCAAAAGGAAAGAGAGGTAGCAGTCGCTTTCTGACCTCCCCTCTTACCAGAATAGATAACAATCAAAGAAGATGTTTGTCTGAAATCCTTAGTTGCTTGTAAATAGAACTTTAAAGCACGAACTACATCAAGATTGTGTAATAGACATTCCTTCTTCGAAGATGGATTAGGACACAGAGAAGGAACAACTATTTCCTGGTTAATATTCTTGTTAGAAACAACTTTAGGAAGAAAACCAGGCTTGGTACGCAAAACTACCTTATCTGCGTGGAACACCAGGTAAGGTGAATCACACTGTAAGGCAGATAATTCTGAAACTCTTCTGGCAGAAGAGATAGCTATCAAAAACAAAACTTTCCAAGATAACAACTTAATGTCTATGGAATGTAAAGGTTCAAACGGAACCCCTTGAAGAACTGAAAGAACTAGATTCAAACTCCATGGCGGAGCCACAGGTTTATAGACAGGCTTGATTCTGACTAAAGCCTGAGCAAACGCTTGAACGTCTGGTACCTCTGCCAGACGCTTGTGTAACAGGATAGACAAAGCAGATATTTGTCCTTTTACTAGCTGACAATCCTTTCTCCAATCCTTCTTGGAGAAAAGACAATATCCTGGGAATCCTGGGAATCCTAATCTTACTCCATGAGTAGCCCTTGGATTCACACCAACAAAGATATTTCCGCCATATCTTATGGTAGATTTTCCTGGTGACAGGCTTTCTAGCCTGAATCAGAGTATCTATAACTGACTCAGAGAACCCCCGCTTTGATAGAATTAAGCGTTCAATCTCCAAGCAGTCAGACATAGAGAAACTAAATTTGGATGCTTGAACGGACCCTGTATCAGGAGATCCTGCCTCATTGGCAATGTCCATGGTGGGACAGATGACATGTCCACTAGGTCTGCATACCAAGTCCTGCGTATCCACGCAGGCGCTATCAGAATCACAGAAGCCTTCTCCTGCTTGATTCTGGCAACCAGACGCGGTAGGAGAGGAAACGGTGGAAAAACATAAGCCAGATTGAAGGACCAAGGCGCTGCTAGAGCATCTATCAATACCGCCTTGGGATCCCGGGACCTGGACCCGTAGAGAGGAAGTTTGGTGTTCTGACGGGACGCCATCAGATCCAACTCTGGAGTGTCCCAAAGTTGAGTCAGCTGGGCAAATACCTCCGGGTGGAGTTCCCACTCCCCCGGGTGAAAAGTCTGACGATTTAGAAAATCCGCCTCCCAGTTGTCTACTCCTGGGATGTGAATTGCTGAGAGATGGCAGGAGTGATCCTCCGCCCACCTGATTATTTTGGTTACTTCCGTCATTGCTAGGGAACTCTTTGTTCCCCCCTGATGATTGACGTAAGCTACAGTCGTGATATTGTCCGACTGAAATCTGATGAATTTGGCCGCAGCTAGATGAGGCCATGCCTGAAGAGCATTGAATATCGCCCTCAGTTCCAGAATGTTTATCGGGAGAAGAGCTTCTTCCCGAGACCATAAGCCCTGAGCTTTCAGGGAGTCCCAGACCGCACCCCAGCCTAACAGACTGGCGTCGGTCGTTACAATGATCCACTCTGGTCTGCGGAAACATATTCCCTGAGACAGGTGATCCTGAGACAACCACCAGAGAAGAGAATCTCTGGTCTCCTGGTCCAACTGAATTTGAGGAGACACATCTGTATAATCCCCATTCCACTGTTTGAGCATGCATAGTTGCAGTGGTCTGAGGTGTATCCGAGCAAAGGGGACTATGTCCATTGCCGCTACCATTAGTCCGATTGTCTCCATGCACTGAGCTACAGATGGCCGAGGAATGGAATGAAGAGCTCGGCAAGTAGTTAACAGTTTTAGCTTTCTGACCTCCGTCAGAAATGTTTTCATTTCTACCGAGTCTATGAGGGTTCCTAGGAATGGAACTCTTGTGAGGGGGGAGAGAGAACTCTTTTTTACGTTCACCTTCCACCTGTGAGACCTCAGAAAGGCCAATATGATCTCCGTGTGAGACTTGGTTCTTTGGAAAGTCGACGCCTGAATTAGGATGTCATCTAGATAAGGCGCCACTGCTATGCCCCGCGGCCTTAGCACCGCCAGGAGGGACCCTAGCACCTTTGTGAAAATTCTGGGAGCAGTGGCCAACCCGAAAGGGAGAGCCACAAACTGATAATGCTTGTCCTGAAAAGCGAACCTGAGAAACTGGTGATGATCTTTGTGGATAGGAATGTGTAAATATGCATCCTTTAGATCCACAGTAGTCATATATTGACCTTCCTGGATCATTGGTAAGATTGTCCGAATGGTCTCAATCTTGAATGATGGGACTCTGAGGAATTTGTTTAGAATTTTGAGATCCAGGATTGGTCTGAAAGTTCCTTCTTTTTTGGGAACCACAAACAGGTTTGAGTAAAACCCCAGTCCTTGTTCTGCAATTGGAACTGGGTGGATCACTCCCATTGTAAGTAGAGAGTCCTTGAATTCTAGAAGGTATCCCTGGGCTACAATCTCTAATGCCCAAGGATCGTGTACATCTCTTGCCCAGGCCTGAGCGAAGAGAGAGAGTCTGCCCCCTACTAGATCCGGTCCCGGATCGGGGGCTACCCCTTCATGCTGTCTTGGTGGCAGCTGCAGGCTTTTTGGCCTGTTTACCCTTATTCCAGCCCTGGTAAGGTTTACAGGTTGCCTTGGGCTGTGAAGCGTTACCCTCTTGCTTTGCAGCCGGAGAGGATGAAGCAGGGCCGTTCCTGAAATTGCGAAAGGAACGAAAATTAGCCTTGTTCTTTGTCTTAAAGGGCTTGTCCTGAGGGAGAGCATGGCCTTTTCCCCCGGTGATATCTGAAATTATCTCTTTCAATTCAGGCCCGAAAAGGGTCTTTCCTTTGAAAGGAATGTTCAAAAGCTTGGATTTAGACGACACATCGGCCGACCAGGACTTTAGCCATAGCGCCCTACGCGCCAAAATGGCGAAACCTGAATTTTTCGCCGCTAACTTAGCTATTTGAAAAGCGGCATCAGTGATAAAAGAATTAGCTAGCTTTAGAGCCTTAATTCTATCCATAATTTCCTCGTATGAGGTCTCCGTCTGGAGCGAGTCTTCCAGCGCCTCAAACCAGAAAGCAGCTGCAGTAGTTACAGGAATAATGCAGGCAATAGGTTGGAGAAGAAAACCTTGTTGAACAAAAATTTTCTTAAGTAAACCCTCTAACTTCTTATCCATAGGGTCTTTAAAAGCCCCCTCCACCTTAGGGACCGTCTGCCACAAGTCCCGCACAGGGTCAGATATGGGGAACATTTTCTTAAAAACAGGAGGGGGAACAAAGGGAACACCTGGTCTATCCCACTACCTAGTAACGATATCCGCAATCCTCTTAGGGACCGGAAACGTATCCGTGTAAACCGGGACCTCTAAGTACTTGTCCATTTTACACAATTTCTCTGGGATCACCAAAGGGTCGCAGTCATCCAGAGTAGCTAATACCTCCCTAAGCAAAATGCAGAGGTGTTCTAGTTTAAATTTAAAAGCCAATGTATCTGAGTCTGTCTGAGGAGGGACCCTTGCTGAATCAGAGACTTCTCTCTCAGACATCAAATCCCTCGCTCCCACTTCAGGGTGTTGTGAGGGTATATCGGATACGGCTACCAAAGCGTCAGAATGCTCATAATCTGTTCTTAAAACAGAGCTATCACGCTTTGCAGGTAAGAGGGGCAGTTTAGATAAGAAAGCTGTAAGATAATTATCCATGACTGCCGCTAAATCTTGTAAAGTAAAAGAGTTAGACGCACTAGAGGTACTAGGCGTCGCTTGCGCGGGCGTAACTGGTTGTGACACTTGGGGAGAGGCAGACGGGCTACCCTCGTTACCTTCAGTCTGAGAATCATCTTGGGCCACATTTGTAAGTGCAACAATATGATCTTTAAAGTGTATAGACATATCAGTACAAGTGGGACACATTCTGAGAGGGGGTTCCAACATGGCTTCTAAACACATTGAACAAGGATTTTCCTTAGTGACAGACATGTTTAATAGACTAGTAATATATATATATAAGCAGGCTTGGAAACCACTTTAATCAAATAAAAACACAATTTGAAAAAAACGTTACTGTGCCTTTAAGAAATAAAAAGAGCACACAATTTTACAAAACAGTGAAAAATGCAGCAATTCTCTTGAAATTTTCACAGTATGTACCCAAAGCCTTAATAAGATTGCACCACAAGTTTCAGAAAGATTAACCCCTTAATGCCCAAACCGGAGCAGCCTAAAGCCAACAACCCGGTTAACAAAAGTACAGCACCTTGCCACAGCCTTGCTGTGGCCCTACCTGCCCTTATGGATCAGATTTGGGGGATTCTAACACCACATTCACTTTACCCTCCCGTAGAGAGACCCTAGTGCTTAGAGCCGGCAAAGAGAATGACTGGGGGGTGGAGCTAGAGGGGGAGCTATATGGACAACTTTGTTGTGTGCTCTCTTTGCCACTTCCTGTAGGGAATGAGAATATCCCACAAGTAAAGGATGAATCCGTGGACTGGATACACCTTGCAAGAGAAACAAAGTGCATCCACATTATGAAAATAAAATGAAAGGAAAAAGTTTTATCACACAAACAGCAAATTCTCAGCCTGAATCAGACTGGCTATGTACCAGATGTGGAAAGCAGCATGGCATAAGACAATGTCAGGCTTATGGGCAAATCTGCAGAAAATGTGGAAAAAGGAATCACTTTCAAAAGATGTGTAAAGCTAAAAAAACGGTTTACATTGTTGACCAGTCAGAAAGTGAGGAATCAGAAGAATTCTTTACTGGAATACTTGACTTAACCAAAGCTACAGATAAGGAGTGGGTCATTGAAGCTATTACAAATGGCACTAATATTGCTTACAAAGTAGATACAGGTGCACAAGCTAATTTGATGCCTGAGAGCAAGTATCACCAATTGAAGAACAAACCAGAACTTCTGAAAAGCTCAGTTAAACTAAAGACATATAATGGGGATTTTAGGACTGATTAAAAGGGTAAATGCCATTGATGGAACTAATAAAGAAGAGGACATAGAACATTTATTAACAGACTATGCTGCAGTATTTGAAGGAATAGTATGTCTTCCAATGCAACATAAAATACAACTAAAAGAAGGTTCTCGTCCAGTAGTGCATGCGAAATGTTCCCATTGCTCTAAGGGATCGTCTTAAACGGGAACTTGCCAGGATGGAGGATAAAGGTATTATAAAGAAAATCAAGACACCTACTGAATGGGTTCATTCTATGGTGTTGGTGGAAAAACCGGATGGGGGTCTCAGAATTTGTATTGATCCCAAGGAACTGAATAAAAGCGCATCTTAAGAGAACACTTCCATTTACCAACAAAACCAGAATTGCTTGGGGAGCTAAGTGGAGCAACTGTATTCAGTAAACTGGATGCATCCTCAGGATTTTGGCAAATTCCACTGGAGGAGGAAAGCATGAAACTCTGCACTTTTAATACTCCTTATGGGAGGTACTGTTACAAACGATTGCCCTTCGACTTGTGTTCAGCACCAGAAGTGTTTTATAGTACCATGCAGCAACTTCTTGAACGAATACCAGGCACAACCATATTCATTGATGATATTCTGATCTGGGATAAAACCAAGCAAGAACATGATGAAAGGCTAAAGATGGTCTTAGATGTTGCTAAGGAGAATAATTTGAAGTTCAATAAGACAAAGTTTCAATTCAGAAAAACTTCAATTAAATATTTGGGAGAACAACTCACGGGAGGTGGTCTTTTACCAGACATGAAAAAGATTAAGGCAATTACAGAAATGCCACAGCCAGAAAATAAGCAAGATATACAACGCTTACTAGGAATGGTGAATTACCTTGGCAAGTTCATACCTAATTTACCAGACAAAACTGTACTAATGCGACAACTACTCAGAAAAAACTATGCCTGGGAATGGTCAGAGAATCACCAGAAAGAATGGAAGTTTTTGAAGGACATGCTTACTACTGCACCAACTCTGCAATTCTTTGATCCAACAGCAAAAACAAAGTTGTCAACTGATGCTTCACAAAATGGATTGGTAGCAGTTCTATTTCAAAATCAAGGCTCGGGATGGATGCCTGTGGCTTATGCATCTAGGGCATTGACAGATACTGAAAAATCATATGCTCAAATTGAAAAGGAAACACTGGGACTAGTTTACGCATGTGAAAAATGTCATGTTTATTTGTATGGAAGAGTATTTTCAGCAGAAACTGATCACAAACCTTTGATTCACATCTACCAAAAGGGCTTGATAGATGCACCTCCAAGAATGTTTGTTGCTGAGACTTCAAAGGTATGACTTCACCTTGAATTTTATACCTGGCAAGGAGTTGGTGGTAGCGGAAGCTCTGTCACAAGCTTACTTACCTTTTAGCAATGAGGACTTACAGTTGCAGAAAGAGGTGACTGTTCACGTCAATCTGATCTTGAAGACAGCCCCGTTCAGTCATGCAATGTGGGCAGTAATAGAACAGGCTACAGAAACAGATGCTCTTTTAAGTCAAGTGAAGAAAGCAGTTTCTAGTGGCAAATCTAAGACACTAATGCCATCACTGTATAGACCATACATTTCTGAAATTTCTTTGATAAAAGGGGTACTTTTGAAAGGACAAAATATAATTGTACCAGCGAGTTTGCAAAGTCAAATACTGAAAAGACTACATGAAGGTCATTCAGGTATAGAAAAGAGAAAAAGACGAGCTAGAGACATTTTGTACTGGCCAAATATGAATGAAAACATTGAGACAATGATCACTCAATGCCGGACTTGCCAAAAATTCAGACCTCAGTTACCTAAAGAGCCTATACTGGATACGGACTTCCTGTTGGCACCCTGGGAAAAGTTAGGAATGGACTTGTTTGTTTTCAAAAATCAGCATTATATCTTAGTAATGAATTACTTCTCTAATTACCCAGAGATAGCATTATTGGAAAATGAGTCAGCATGTACAGTGATCAAAAAAGTAAAAGCAATTTTGGCGAGACATGGCATTCCAAGAGTAATAATATCAGACAATGGTCCTCAATTCAATTGTAGAGAGTTTAGGGGTTTTGCCAGTACCTATGAATTTGAACATCAAACATCCGGCCCGGGATATCCACAAGCAAATGGATTAGCAGAAGCTGGAGTAAAAATAGTGAAAAACATACTTCGTAAAGCAACAGGTGCAGACGAGGATCCATGTCTGGCTCTTCTTAGCTATGGAGTGACTCCTTTAAAATGTGGGAAGTCACCGGCAGAATTATTGTTTGGCCGACAGCTGGTCACACGAGTACCAGTTGTGAAACCTTGGAAAAGGTTCCCACAAAAACATGTAATAGAAACCAAATTGAAACTCAGGGAAAAAAGGAATGAATACTATGACTGAGCTGCAAAGCCTTTGGAGAATCTTCAGGTACAAACTCCTGTGCGAGTACAAGGTTCAAACAGCTGGAATACTGAAGGGACAGTTATCCAGCAATATTCTCCAAGATCGTATGTAGTTCAAACCAATGATGGGCAATGTTTACGTAGGAATCGTAGACATTTGATGGCTATTCCATCAGTTCACAACAATTCGGCATTGAAGGAAACCTGTGAGGATACATTGAACACTCCATTGCAGCTGGAGAATGAAGATGCCAGAGAAACTTTGCAAAGCTCGACTGACTTGCCTGCCAGTGATGCAATGCAAACAAGGTCAGGTCGATATATCAAAAAACCTAATCGTCTAATTGAACAATGTTAGAAGGGACTGAAGTTTTTTCACATAGACTACAGTTAAAAAAAAATGTACTTTAAGTTTTCTGTTGTTTAAAAAGAAAAGAAAAAGGGAAATGTGTGATATTGAGATTATCAGTTGGTATGAACCATATCAACCTGTTGTTATGTGCACAATGGTAGTCAGGAAGTGCCTCTTGCATAGTGTGTGTGTGTGTATAGCATTCTTAATAAAGTTTACAGTTATGAAGACCTGTGCTTAATCTCCTTATATAAACTAAGATAAAACAGTAGCTTTCTGTCCCTTGCGAAGACAACGGATAAACAGGGAAGAAGAATTTCTGAATTCTTTAGTGCCATGAAGAAAAAATGTAAAGGCCCTTAGAACCAAGTTATGAAGAAATTTCTCTTTAGCACTTTTTGGTGCTAGACAGAGAGATGGGACAACAATTTCCTGAATGATGTTTTCAAAAGAAATAACCTTAAGAAGGATAGATGAGTTTGTTCTTCAAACTGCTTTATCCTAATGAAAAGGCAGGTAAGGAAAATCACAAGAGAGGGCAGAACGGTCAGATTCTCTTCAGGCAGAGTAAATAGCGAAGATAAAAAAAAACTTCCAAGAGAAAAGTTAAATCTCCAGACCATGCATAGGTTCAAACGTCTGAGCTTGAAGAACCCTCAAAACCAAGTTAAAATTCAATGGAGGGGAAGCACACCTGATAACTGATCCTTATGCTCAGCAAAGCTTGAATGTCAGGAAGTCTCAAACTCTCCTTGTGATACAAAACTGAATGTGCAGAAATTTATCCTTTAAAAGGTGACCATTATGCCAAAATTGAATCAATTCGAAGAATTCTGAAAGAGTTCCAACAATTTTAAGACTTACAGGAAAGGAAAACTGTCTAGACTTTGTAAAAAATGCATCTTTTAACAGACCTGATCTCACCTGAGTCAAAATGTAAACCACTTCATCTGAAAATGCTCTATGACACAAAATCAAACTGAGAGATTTGAGGTCTTGATGGAAGAAGGAACCTTGATAAAGAATATTCTTTCTGAGAGGAAGATGCCAAGCCTGGCTGGAGGACATTTCTATCAGAACTGAGTACCAAGTCCTAAGAGGCCATTCCAGAGATATAAGAATTACTGAAGCCCTTTTCTGTTTTATCCTGGCTATTATCCAGGATAGTAACACAAAAGGCGGAAAGCTGTAAAGAGATCACCTGATGAAACAACTGTGTACTGAGAAACGTGTTGTGAATAAATTGTATTGATTTTAATCTAAACTGTGAGCGTCTGGTTATCCTCTGGGGTGATTTGATCACTTTACCTGCTTGACTCTGTGAACCATGGGAATCTAGGCGGTGCTGTGCAAAGGTGGAGAGAGCAGTGGAGGTGTTAAGCCGGAATGTGAGTTAGCTGGACAACTCTGATAGTTCAGCCTGCCTCAATTGCACTGTTGAGTGCATCGTGTTTGTGAGTATTGTGTTATACTCTTAACTATTGTTTTGTGGATATCTAGATATACTTCACCATTGGAGCGCCCTCTTTTATCTTTCTTATAAATCATGCAAGAGGCCATGAGGTTTATGTCTGGATGAAATGCAATAATGGTATTCTGCCCCAAGTCTGTCATTTCTAAATCGAGTACCACCTTGGTGACTGATGTAAGCCACTGCTGAGACACTGTCTGACTAAAACCAATTGCTGTTGTAACAGAGGCCAACACCAGCAGTAGCTACAGAAATGTAGGTTCAGCTGGACAAAACATATAGTCTGCCTGCTTATTTCCTGAGAAAGCCTTCAACTATTGGATCCTTAAAAGAGGTACTGTCCTCTAAAGGAATGGTAGTCTGCCTAGCCAAAGTGGAAATAGCACTGTCAACCTTTGATATAGTCTCTCATACCTCCCGATTTTTTTTAGAGGGTAAAGGAAACATGTAATTTAATTTGGTGGAGGAAACAAAAGGAATGTCTGGTTTGTTTTCTTTTTTGCTAATTAGCTAAGAATCCACATCAGAATCTGGGAAGGTACATGGGTTTTTTTGGGTTGCCTAAAAGCGCTTTTTCACAGATCGATTGTCTGCAGGTGGAGAGACCTCAATCTCCAAGGTAAGTAAACCTTCCAGCAATAGAGAATGTATGTGCTTCAATTTGCACTTAAAGGACAAATCTTCTGCTACTTCGTTAGAAGGGGGCTCCTGGGTTTCTGAATAATCATTCTCAGCTGTGGAGAAGGATTCGTATTCAAATTGTACTCCTGGAGGGTACAGGGTACCTAGACAGGTATCGGTAAAAACATAAAATATTGCTTACCTGATAATTTTCTTTTCTTCCGTGGGAAAGAGTCCACAGCCGCATTCATTACTTATGGAAAATAAGAACCTGGCCACCAGTAGGAGGCAATCAAAGGCTTAAATACTCCTCCCACTTCCTCTATCCCCCAGTCATTCAGCCGAGGAACAAGGAACAGTGGAAGAAGCATCAAGGTGAAAAGGTGCCAGAAGATGAAACGACAACAACGCCTCCAAAACGGGCGGGGGGCTGTGGACTCTTTCCCACGGAAGAAAAGAAAATAATCAGGTAAGCATAATTTATGTTTTTCTTCCTAATGGGAAAGAGTCCACAGCCGTATTCATTACTTATGGGAAATGTATACCCAAACCAAAGAGGACACTGAATGCAAAGACGGGAGGGTAAGAGGCAGACCAATGAAGGCACCTACCGAAAAACATATTCCCAGAAAACAAAATCCCGTTTTGTTCGAAAACAACGAGCAACATTATTGAAAGAAAAAAACGACCCCGGGAACGCAAAGTCACCGACAGTTCAAAGAACCTGAACAGTTACCACAAGTAGATGCAACCAAGACACAGGCCTTGAAGACCCCACTCTCAGGGGCAACAACCCAGTCCCAGCCCCTGAAAAAACAACAAGGGGATCTGACTAATAGGACAGAAAGACCAACTCAGGTCTTCAAGAAGACAACCAAGATCTGCTCACTAGGCTCACCTGGACAAATGTCAGGACAGAGAAAGACAGCAGCAGAAAACGGAAAACGGAAATATTACCAAAGAGAAACCAAATAAACCTAAGGACCAGCGGACGCATAAACCACTACACAGCGTGAACAAGCGACAACCACCGATCAGGATCGCAAAGGGAAAATCCCTTACAGCAACCAAGACCCACCCCCAGGCCAAAAAAAGACTGAGGAGGTCTCACAAGCTAGGAAAAACTTCTGCAGCCGTAGAAGATCGAGAAAAAAAGGAAATGTATGCTTACCTGATAAATGTATTTCTTTTACAATATGACGAGTACACGGAATTCATCCTTACTTATGGGATATCGCCTCCTGGTCAGCAGGAGGAGGCAAAAGAGCTCCACAGCAGAGCTGCATAAATAGCTCCTCCCTTCCCCCCCAACCCAGTCATTCGACCGAAGTTTAATAAAGTTTAATAAAAAATAAATACCTGTCTTGAAAATCACAGGGAGGGCCGTGGACTCGTCATATCGTAAAAGAAATAAATCAGGTAAGCATAAATTTCCTTTTCTTTTACAAGATACGACAAGTCCACGGATTTCATCCTTAATTATGGGATACAATACCAAAGCTATAGGACAGGGATGAAGAACCCTTCTCCCAAAAACAGCCTCTGACGAAGCAAAAGTATCAAATTTGGAAAATTTGGAAAAAGTGTGAAGAAACGACCAAGTTGCAGCCTTGCAAATCTGTTCAACAGAAGCATCATTTTTAAATGCCCATGAGGAAGCCACAGCCCTAGTAGAATGAGCCGTAATTCGTTCTGGAGGCTGCTGTCCAGCAGTCTCATAAGAAACACAGATGATACTCTTCAGCCAAAAAGAAAGAGAGGTAGCCGTAGCTTTCTGACCCCTACGTTTCCCAGCAAAAACAACAAATAATGAAGATGTTTGACGAAAACCCTTAGTCGCCTGCAAGTAGAACTTCAAGGCACGGACTACGTCCAAATTGTGTAACAGGCGCTCCTTCTTAGAAGAAGGGTTAGGACACAAGGAAGGAACAACAATTTCCTGATTAATATTTTTGTTAGAAACAACCTTAGGAAGAAAACCAGGTTTGGTACGTAACACCACCTTATCAGAATGGAAGATAAGATAAGGCAAATCACATTGTAATGCTGAAAGCTCAGAAACTCTGCAAGCAGAAGAAATAGCAACCAAAAATAAAACTTTCCAAAATAATAACTTAATATCTATGGAATGCATAGGTTCAAACGGAACCCCTTAAAGAACTTTAAGAACTAAATTCAAACTCCAAGGAGGAGCAATTGGTCTAAACACAGGACGGATTCTGCCAGACGCTTATGTAGCAAAATAGAAAAAGCAGAAATCTGTCCCTTTAAGGAATTTGCTGACAACCCTTTATCCAATCCTTCTTGGAGAAAAGATAAAATCCTGGGAATCCTAACCCTACTCCATGAGTAACCCTTGGATTCGCACCAATAAAGATATTTACGCCATATCTTATGGTAATTTTTTCTAGTAACAGGCTTGCGTGCCTGAATCAAGGTATCAATGACCGCATCAGAGAACCCCCGCTTAGATAAAATCAAGCGTTCAATCTCCAAGCAGTCAGCTGCAGAGAAACTAGATTCGGATGATGGAAGGGTCCCTGAATGAGAAGGTCCTGCCTCAATGGAAGCTTCCACGGTGGCAGATAGGACATATCCACCAGATTGGCATACCAAGTCCCGCGAGGCCACGCAGGAGCGATTAGAATCACCGAAGCCCTCTCCTGTTTGATCCGTGCAATCACCCGGGGAAGGAGAGCAAACGGCGGAAACACATAAGCTAGGTTGAATGACAAAGGCACTGCCAAGACATCTATCAGTTCGGCCTCAGGATCCCTGGACCTGGATCCGTATCTTGGAAGCTTGGCATTCTGACGAGACGCCATCAGATCCAATTCCGGTCTGCCCCACCTGAGAATCAGGGTGGCAAAGACCTCCAGATGGAGTTCCCATTCCCCCGGATGAAACCTCTGTCTGCTCAAGAAATCTGCCTCCCAGTTGTCCACTCCTGGGATGTAGATTGCCGACAGATAACAAGAGTGAGCCTCCGCCCACCGAATTATCTTGGATACTTCTGTCATCGCTAAGGAACTCCTTGTTCCTCCCTGATGATTGATGTAAGCCACAGTCGTGTTGTTGTCCGACTGAAATCAGCTGGCTTTGGCCAAATTCATCTGAGGCCAAGCCTGAAGCGCATTGAATATTGCTCTCAATTCCAGAATATTGATGGGAAGTAGAGACTCCGACCGAGTCCACACACTCTGAGCCTTCAGGGAATTCCAGACTGCACTCCATCCTAGTAGACTGGCGTCCGTTGTCACTATCACCCATGAAGGTCTTCGGAAGCATGTCCCTTGGGATAGATGATCCAGCGACAACCACCAAAGAAGAGAGTCTCTTGTCTCCTGATCCAGATCTATATGAGGAGACAAATTTGCATAATCTCCATTCCACTGTCTGAGCATGCTCAGTTGTAGAGGTCTGAGATGAAAACGAGCAAACAGAATGATGTCCATTGCTGCCACCATCAATCCAATTACCTCCATGCACTGAGCCACTGATGGCCGAGGATTGGACTGAAGGGCTCGGCATGTATTCAGAATCTTTAACTTTCTGACTACTGTCAAGAAGATTTTAATGGATATAGAGTCTATTAGAGTTCCCAGGAAAGGAACCCTTGTCTGTGGAATTAGTGAACTCTTTTCTAGATTCATCTTCCACCGACAGAACCATGTCGGTATGAGACTTTGTCAGTTGATAAGACGACGCCTGGATCAGAATATCGTCCAGATAAGGTGCCACTGCAATGCCCCATGGTATGAGAACCGCCAGGAGAGACCCTAGAACCTTCGTGAAGATCCTGGGTGCCGTGGCCAGCCCGAAAGGAAGAGCCACAAACTGAAAATATTTGTCCAGGAAGGCAAACCTTAGGAACTGGTGATGATCTTTGTGGATAGGAATATGAAGATATGCATCCTTTAAGTCCACGGTAGTCATATATTGACCTTCCTGGATCAATGGAAAAATTGTCCGAATAGTCTCCATCTTGAAGGATGGAACTCTGAGAAACTTGTTTAGACTTGATATCTAAAATAGATCAGAATGTTCCCTCTTTTTTGGGAACCACGAAAAGGTTCGAGTAAAACCCCTGCCCCTGTTCCTGTTTTTGAACGGGACAAATTACTCCCATAGTGGAGAGGTCTTTTACACAACGTAAGAACGTCTCTCTTTTTATCTGGTCTACAGACAATAATGAAAGAAGAAACCTTCCCTTTGGGAAGGAATTTTTGAACTCCAACTGATACCCTTGAGACATGATTTCTAGTGTCCAGGGATCCTGAACATCTCTCATCCAAGCTTGAACAAAGAGAGAAAGTCTGCCTCCTACAAGATCCGGTCCCGGATCGGGGGCCACCCCTTCATGCTGTTTTGGTAGCAGCGGCAGGCTTCTTGGGTTGTTTACCCTTATTCCAACCCTGGTTAGGTTTCCAGGTGGCTTTGGCTTGAGAATAATTCCCTTCCTGCTTAACGAAAGAGGAAGAGGGAATTCCCTTGAAGTTTTGAAAGGAAATAAAATTACTCTGTCGTCCCCTTTGCTTATCTGTTTTGTCCTGAGGGAGGAGATGACCCTTAGCTCCCGTAATGTAATAAATGATCTCCTTCAAGTCAGGCCCGAACAGGGTCTTACCTTTGAAAGGAATCGCCAGGAGCTTCGATTTAGAGGACACATCCGCAGACCAAGATTTTAACCATAAGGCTCTGCGCGCTAAAATGGAAAATCCTGAATTCTTAACCGCCAATTTGGCAATCTGAAAGGCGGCATCCGTAATAAAGGAATTAAGGGCCTTAATTCTATCCATTATTTATTCTAAAGGAGTCTCAGTCTTAAGGGACTCTTCTAGAGCGTCAAACCAAAAGGCAGCCGCCGTTGTGACTGTTACAACGCAGGCCATTGGTTGAAAAAGAAACCCTTGATGAATATATAGCTTTTTATAAAAGACCATCCATAGGGTCCTTGAAAGCACAACTGTCCTCAATAGGGATAGTCGTACGCTTAGCCAGGGTAGATATAGCTCCCTCCACCTTAGGGACCGTCTGCCAAGAGCCGAAAGGTGTCAGCTATAGGGAACATTTTCCTAAAAATAGGGGAAGGGGAGAACTGGATACCCGGTCTTTCCCATTCCCTTGTAATAATTTCCGAAATTCTCTTAGGAACCAGAAAAATATCGGAATAAGGGACCTCTAAGTATTTGTCCATCTTACTCAACTTCTCTGGCGGGACCACAATAGAGTCACAGTCGTCCAGAGTCAACAAAACCTCCCGTAGCAAAAGGCGGAGGTGTTCAAGTTTAAATCTGAAGGACATGACGTCCGAATCTGTCTGGGGTAATGCACTTCCTGAGTCAGACAGTTCCCCCTCAGACAGGGCCTCCCTACCCCCCGATTCAGAGCCCTGGTGTCAGGGTGCCAGGAATCAGACTGAGACGAGAAGTGCAAAAATAATCACCCCTTTATTAATAGCAAAAAATAATAAAAAGTCCACAAGTCAAATAACAAGCCAGGAATCAAAAACAGCGAGCCAACTAATACATATATGTAGCACTCAAATTCCCTTTATTGGAAGTATTGACAGAGTATTGAGTGGCGGATAAACTAGGTAGTTAAAATATAACATTTATTGGGACTTATTAAAAAACAGAATTTATGCTTACCTGATAAATTACTTTCTCTTACGGTGTATCCAGTCCACGGATTCATCCTTACTTGTGGGATATTCTCATTCCCTACAGGAAGTGGTAAAGAGAGCACACAGCAGAGCTGTCCATATAGCTCCCCCTCAGGCTCCGCCCCCCCAGTCATTCAACCGACGATTAGGAGAAAAAGGAGAAACCATAGGGTGCAGTGGTGACTGTAGTTTAACAAAAATAAATTTGAACCTGACTTAAGTGGCGTGGACTGGATACACCGTAAGAGAAAGTAATTTATCAGGTAAACATAAATTCTGTTTTCTCTTACAAGATGTATCCAGTCCACGGATTCATCCTTACTTGTGGGATACCAATACCAAAGCTTTAGGACACGGATGAAGGGAGGGAACAAGTCAGGTAACCTAAACGGAAGGCACCACTGCTTGCAAAACCTTTCTCCCAAAAATAGCCTCCGAAGAAGCAAAAGTATCGAATTTGTAAAATTTGGCAAAAGTATGCAGTGAAGACCAAGTCGCTGCCTTACAAATCTGTTCAACAGAAGCCTCATTCTTGAAAGCCCATGTGGAAGCCACAGCTCTGGTGGAATGAGCTGTAATTCGTTCAGGAGGCTGCTGTCCAGCAGTCTCATAAGCCAATCGGATGATGCTTTTCAGCCAGAAGGAAAGAGAGGTAGCAGTCGCTTTCTGACCTCTCCTCTTACCAGAATAGACAACAAACAAGGATGATGTTTGTCTGAAATTTTTAGTTGCTTGCAAATAGAATTTTAAAGCACGAACCACATCAAGATTGTGTAATAGCCGTTCCTTCTTTGAAGATGGATTAGGACATAGAGAAGGAACAATGATTTCCTGGTTAATATTCTTATTAGAAACCACTTTAGGAAGAAAACCAGGTTTGGTACGCAAAACCACCTTATCTGCATGGAACACCAGATAGGGTGAATTACACTGCAAAGCAGATAATTTTGAGAACTTTGTAAAGGTTCAAACGGAACCCCTTGAAGAACTGAAAGAACTAAATTTAGACTCCATGGAGGAGCCACAGGTTTATAGACAGGCTTGATTCTGACTAAAGCCTGTGCAAACACTTGAACGTCTGGTACTTCTGCCAGATGCTTGTGTAACAGGATAGAGAGAGCAGATATCTGTCCCTTTAAGGAACTAGCTGACAATCCTTTCTCCAATCCTTCTTGGAGAAAATACAATATCCTGGGAATCCTAATTTTACTCCACGAGTAACCCTTGGATTCACACCAACAAAGATATTTCTGCAATATCTTATGGTAAATTTTCCTGGTGACAGGCTTTCTAGCCTGGATCAGAGTATTTATAACTGATTCAGAGAACCCACGCTTAGATAAAATCAAGCGTTCAATCTCCAAGCAGTCAGTTGCAGAGAAACTAGATTTGGATACTTGAATGGACCCTGTATTAGAAGATCCTGCCTCGATAGCAGTGTCCATGGTGGAACAGATGACATGTCCACTAGGTCTGCATACCAAGTCCTGCGTGGCCACGCAGGCGCTATCAAAATTACCGAAGCCTTCTCCTGTTTGATTCTGGCTACCAGCCGAGGGAGAAGGGGAAACGGTGGAAAGACATAAGCCAGATTGAAGGACCAAGGGCTACCAGAGCATCTATCAATGCCGCCTTGGGGTCCCTGGACCTGGATCCGTAAAGAGGAAGTTTGGTGTTCTGACGGGACGCCATCAGATCCAACTCTGAAATGCCCCATAGCTGGGTCAGCTGAGCAAAAACCTCCGGGTGGAGTTCCCACTCCCCCGGGTGAAAAGTCTGACAACTTAGAAAATCCGCCTCCCAGTTGTCTACTCCTGGGATGTGAATTGCAGATAGATGGCAAAAGTAATCCTCCGCCCATTTGATGATCTTGGATACTTCCTCCATCGCTAGGGAACTCTTTGTTCCTCCCTGATGATTGATGTACGCTACAGTCGTGATGTTGTCCGACTGAAATCTGATGAATTTGGCCTCCGCTAGTTGAGGCCATGCCTGGAGCGTGTTGAATATCGTTCTCAGTTCCAAAATGTCTATAGGGAGAAGAGATTCTTCCCGAGACCATAGGCCCTGAGCTTTCAGGGAGTCCCAGACCGCACCCCAGCCTAACAGACTGGCATCGGTCGTGACAATGATCCACTCCGGTCTGCGGAAGCACATACCCTGAGACAGGTGATCCTGAGACAACCACCAGAGAAGAGAATCTCTGGTTTTCTGGTCCAGTTGTATTTGAGGAGACAAATCTGCATAATCCCCATTGCACTGTTTGAGCATGCACAGTTGCAGTGGTCTGAGATGAATTCGGGCAAAAGGGACAATGTCCATTGCCGCAACCATTAATCCGATTACCTCCATGCACTGAGCTACAGAAGGCCGAGGAATGGAATGAAGAACTCGGCAAGTAGTTAAAAGCTTTAACTTCCTGACCTCCGTCAGAAAAATTTTCATTTCTACCGAGTCTATTTAGTGTTCCCAGGAAGGGAACCCTTGTGAGCGGGGACAGAGAACCTTTTTTCGATGTTCACCTTCCACCCGTGAGACCTTAGAAAGGCCAGAACAATGTCCGTATGAGCCTTGGCTCTGGGAAAAGACGACGCCTGTATTAAGATGTCGTCCAGATAAGGTGCTACTGCAATGCCCTGTGGTCTTAGTACCGCCAGAAGGGACCCTAGCACCTTTGTGAAAATTCTGGGAGCAGTGGCCTAAACGAAAGGAAGAGCCACGAACTGGTAATGCTTGTCCAGAAAAGCGAACCTTAGGAACTGATGGTGATCTTTGTGGATAGGAATATGTAGGTACGCATCCTTTAGATCCACGGTAGTCATATATTGACCTTCCTGGATCATCGGTAAGATTGTCCGAATGGTTTCCATTTTGAATGATGGAACTCTGAGGAATTTGTTTAGAATTTTTAGATCCAGGATTGGCCTGAAAGTTTCTTCCTTTTTGGGAACTACAAACAGGTTTGAGTAAAACCCCAGTCCTTGTTCTGCAATCGGAACTGGATATATCACTCCCATCTTTAATAGATCTTCTACACAGCGTAAGAACGCCTGTTTCTTTGTCTGGTCTGAAGACAAATGAGAAATGTGGAACCTTCCCCTTAGAGGAGAGTCCTTGAATTCTAGAAGATATCCCTGAGCAACGATTTCTAATGCCCAGGGATCTGGAACATCTCTTGCCCAAGCCTGAGCAAAGAGAGAGAGTCTGCCCCCTACTAGATCCGGTCCCGGATCGGGGGCTACCCCTTCATGCTGTCTTAGTAGCAGCTGCAGGCTTCTTGGCCTGTTTACCCTTGTTCCAGCCCTGCAAAGGTTTCCAGGTTGCTTTGGGCTGTGAAGCGTTACCCTCTTGCTTTGCGGTTGCAGAGGTTGAAGCAGGGCCGCTCGTGAAGTTGCGAAAGGAGCCACAATTATCCTTGTTTTTGGCCTTAAACGGTCTATCTTGCGGGAGGGCATGGCCCTTTCCCCCAGTGATATCCGAAATAATTTCTTTCAACTCAGGACCAAAAAGAGTTTTTCCCTTGAAAGGAATATTAAGTAATTTTGTTTTGGACGACACGTCAGCCGACCATGATTTGAGCCAAAGCGCTCTTCGCGCCATAATGGCAAAACCAGAATTTTTCGCCGCTAACTTAGCTAATTGTAAGGCGGCATCTGTGATAAAAGAATTAGCCAGCTTTAGAGCATGAATTCTATCCATGACTTCGTCATATGAAGTCTCCCTCTGGAGCGACAACTCCAGCGCCTCAAACCAGAAAGCCGCTGCAGTAGTTACAGGAATAATGCAGGCAATCGGTTGAAGAAGGAAACCTTGTTGAACAAATATTTTCTTTAGTAAACCTTCTAATTTTTTATCCATAGGATCTTTGAAAGCACAACTGTCTTCTATTGGTATGGTTGTGCGCTTGGCGTCCTGACTGGGGTCAGTTATGGGGAACATTTTCTTAAAGATAGGGGGGGGGGACAAAAGGTACACCTGGTCTCTCCCACTCCCTAGTTACAATATCCGCCACCCTCTTCGGGATCGGAAACGCATCAGTGTATACAGGGACTTCTAGAAACTTGTCCATTTTACACAATTTTTCTGGGACCACCATGGGGTCGCAATCATCCAGCGTAGCTAAAAACTCCTTAAGCAGTACGCGGCGGTGTCCCAGCTTAAATTTAAACGCTAAGGAATCTGATTCTGCCCGCTGAGAAACCTTTCCTGTGTCAGAAATTTCTCCCTCGGAAAGCACATCCCTCACTGCCACTTCAGAGTGTTGTGAGGGTACAACGGATAAATCATCCAAAGCTTCCGATTGCTCATCCTCTGTTCTTAAAAACATAATTTATGTAAGAACTTACCTGATAAATTCATTTCTTTCATATTAGCAAGAGTCCATGAGCTAGTGACGTATGGGATATACATTCCTACCAGGAGGGGCAAAGTTTCCCAAACCTCAAAATGCCTATAAATACACCCCTCACCACACCCACAATTCAGTTTAACGAATAGCCAAGAAGTGGGGTGATAAGAAAGGAGCGAAAGCATCAAAATAAGGAATTGGAATAATTGTGCTTTATACAAAAAAATCATAACCACCACAAAAAAGGGTGGGCCTCATGGACTCTTGTTAATATGAAAGAAATGAATTTATCAGGTAAGTTCTTACATAAATTATGTTTTATTTCATGTAATTAGCAAGAGTCCATGAGCTAGTGACGTATGGGATAATAAATACCCAAGATGTGGAACTTCCACGCAAGAGTCACTAGAGAGGGAGGGATAAAATAAAGACAGCCAATTCCGCTGAAAAATAATAAGCCACAACCCAAAACAAAAGTTTTAATCTCAATAATGAAAAAAACTGAAATTATAAGCAGAAGAATCAAACTGAAACAGCTGCCTGAAGTACTTTTCTACCAAAAACTGCTTCAGAAGAAGAAAAAACATCAAAATGGTAGAATTTAGTAAAAGTATGCAAAGAAGACCAAGTTGCTGCTTTGCAAATCTGATCAACAGAAGCTTCATTCCTAAACGCCCAGGAAGTAGAAACTGACCTAGTAGAATGAGCCGTAATTCTTTGAGGCGGGGATTTACCCGACTCTGCATAAGCATGATGAATCAAAGACTTTAACCAAGACGCCAAAGAAATGGCGGAGGCCTTCTGAACTTTTCTGGACCCAGAAAAGATAACAAATAGACTAGAAGTCTTTCTAAACTCTTTAGTAGCTTCAACATAATATTTCAAAGCTCTTACTACATCCAAAGAATGTAAAGATCTCTCCTTTGAATTCTTAGGATTAGGACACAATGAAGGAACAACAATTTCTCTACTAATGTTGTTAGAATTCACAACCTTAGGTAAAAATTTAAATGAAGTCCGCAACACTGCCTTATCCTGATGAAAAATCAGAAAAGGAGATTCACAAGAAAGAGCAGATAACTCAGAAACTCTTCTAGCAGAAGAGATGGCCAAAAGGAACAGAACTTTCCAAGAAAGTAATTTAATGTCCAGAGAATGCATAGGTTCAAACGGAGGAGCTTGTAAAGCCCTCAGAACCAAATTAAGACTCCAAGGAGGAGAGATTGACTTATTGACAGGTTTGATACGAACCAAAGCCTGTACAAAACAATGAATATCAGGAAGATTAGCAATCTTTCTGTGAAAAAGAACAGAGAGAGCAGAGATTTGTCCTTTCAAGGAACTTGCAGACAAACCTTTATCCAAACCATCATGAAGAAACTGTAAAATTCTAGGAACTCTAAAAGAATACCAGGAGAATTTATGAGAACACCAAGAAATGTAATTCTTCCAGACTCGAAATAAATCTTCCTAGACACAGATTTACGAGCCTGTAACATAGTATTAATTACTGAGTCAGAGAAACCTCTATGACTAAGAATCAAGCGTTCAATTTCCATACCTTTAAATTTAATGATTTGAGATCCTGATGGAAAAAAGGGCCTTGAGATAGAAGGTCTGGTCTTAACGGAAGAGTCCAAGGTTGGCAACTGGCCATCCGAATGAGATCCGCATACCAAAACCTGTGAGACCATGCTGGAGCCACCAGCAGTACAAACGAACGTTCCATTAGAATTTTGGAAATCACTTTTGGAAGAAGAACTAGAGGCGGAAAGATATAGGCAGGATGATAATTCCAAGGAAGCAACAACGCGTCCACTGCCTCCGCCTGAGGATCCCTGGATCTGGACAGATACCTGGGAAGTTTCTTGTTTAGATGAGAGGCCATCAGATCTATTTCTGGAAGTCCCCAGATTTGAACAATCTGAAGAAATACCTCTGGGTGAAGGGACCATGCGCCCGGATGTAACGTCTGGCGACTGAGATAATCCGCTTCCCAATTGTCTACACCTGGGATGTGACCCACAGAGATTAGACAGGAGCTGGATTCCGCCCATACAAGTATCCGAGATACTTCTTTCATAGCCTGAGGACTGTGAGTCCTACCCTGATGATTGACATATGCCACGGTTGTGACATTGTCTGTCTGAAAACAAATAAACGATTCTCTCTTCAGAAGAGGCCAGAACTGAAGAGCTCTGAAAATCGCACGGAGTTCCAAAATGTTGATTGGTAATCTCGCCTCCTGAGATTCCCAAACCCCCTGCGCTGTCAGAGATCCCCATACAGCTCCACAACCTGACAGACTCACATCTGTTGAGATCACAGTCCAGGTTGGACGAACAAAAGAAGCCCCTTGGACTAAACGATGGTGATCTATCCACCACGTCAGAGAGTGTCGTACATTGGGATTTAAGGATATTAATTGTGATATCTTTGTATAATCCCTGCACCACTGGTTCAGCATACAAAGCTGAAGAGGTCGCATGTGAAAATGAGCAAAGGGGATCGCGTCCGATGCAGCAGTCATGAGACCTAGAATTTCCATGCATAAAGCTACCGAAGGGAATGATTGAGACTGAAGGTTTCGACAGGCTGAAACCAATTTCAGACGTCTCTTTTCTGTTAGAGACAAGGTCATGGACACTGAATCTATTTGAAAACCCAAAAAGGTTACCTGTGTCTGAGGAATCAACGAACTCTTTGATAAATTGATTCTCCAACCATGTCTTTGAAGAAACGACACAAGTTGATTCGTATGAGATTCTGCAGAATGTGAAGACTGAGCAAGTACCAAGATATCGTCCAAATAAGGAAATACCGCAATACCCTGTTCTCTGATTACAGAGAGAAGGGCACAGAGAACCTTTGAAAAGATCCTTGGAGCTGTTGCTAGGCCAAACGGAAGGGCCACAAACTGATAATGCTTGTCTAGAAAAGAGAATCTCAGAAACTGAAAATGATCTGGATGAATCGGATAATGAAGACATGCATCCTGTAAATCTATTGTGGACATATAATGCCCTTGCTGAACAAAAGGCAGAATAGTCCTTATAGTTACCATTTTGAATGTTGGTATCCTTACATAACGATTCAATATCTTTAGATCAAGAACTGGTCTGAAGGAATTCTCCTTCTTTGGTACAATGAATAGATTTGAGTAAAACCCCAGACCCTGTTCCAGAACTGGAACTGGCACAATTACTCCAGCCAACTCTAGATCTGAAACACATTTCAGAAATGCCTGAGCCTTCACTGGGTTTATTGGAATGCGAGAGAAAAAATCTTCTCGCAGGCTGTCCTTACCTTAAAACCTATTCTGTACCTTTGTGAAACAATGTTCTGAATCCAAAGACTGTGAATCGAATTGATCCAAATGTCTTTGAAAAATCGTAACCTGCCCCCTACCAGCTGTGCTGGAATGAGGGCCGCACCTTCATGTGGACTTGGGAGCTGGTTTTGACTTTCTAAAAGGCTTGGATTTATTCCAGATTGGAGAAGGTTTCCAAACAGAAACCGTTCCTTTAGGGGAAGGGTCAGGCTTCTGTTCCTTATTCTGACGAAAAGAACGAAAACGATTAGCAGCCCTGTATTTACCTTTAGATTTTTTGTCCTGAGGCAAAAAAGTTCCTTTCCCCCCAGTAACAGTTGAAATAATAGAATCCAACTGAGAACCAAATAATTTATTACCTTGGAAAGAAAGAGAAAGCAAAGTTGACTTAGAAGACATATCTGCATTCCAAGTTTTAAGCCATAAAGCTCTTCTGGCTAAAATAGCTAAAGACATATACCTGACATCAATTCTAATGATATCAAAGATGGCATCACAAATAAAGTTATTAGCATGTTGAAGAAGTTTAACAATGCTATGAGTATTATGGTCTGACACTTGTTGCGCTAAAGCCTCCAACCAGAAAGTGGAAGCGGCAGCAACATCAGCCAAAGAAATAGCAGGTCTAAGAAGATCACCTGAACATAAATAAGCTTTCCTTAGGAAGGATTCCATCTTCCTATCTAAAGGATCCTTAAAGGAAGTACTATCCGCCATAGGAATAGTAGTACGTTTAGCAAGAGTAGAGATAGCCCCATCAACTTTAGGGATTTTGTCCCAAAACTCTAATCTGTCAGATGGCACAGGATACAATTTCTTAAACCTTTGAGAAGGAGTAAATGAAGTACCCAGATTATTCCATTCCATAGAAATTACCTCAGAAATAGCATCAGGGAAAGGAAAAACTTCTGGAATAACTATAGGAGGTTTAAAAACCGAATTTAAACGCTTAGTAGATTTAGTATCAAGAGGACTAGACTCCTCCATATCTAATGCGATTAAAACTTCTTTAAGTAAAGAACGAATAAATTCCATTTTAAATAAATATGAAGATTTATCAGTGTCAATATCTGAAACAGATAAATCCTCATTAGAAACAGACAAGTCAGAATGATGACGGTCATTTAAAAATTCATCTGAAATATGAGAAGTTTTAAAAGACCTTTTACGTTTACTGGAAGGAGGAATAACAGACAGAGCCTTCCTAATAGATTTAGAAACCAATTCTTTTATATTAACAGGAACATCCTGAGCATTAGATGTTGAGGGTACAACAACAGGTAATGGAATATTACTAATGGAAATACTATCTGCATTAGAAAGTTTATCATGACATTCATCACAAACTACAGCTGGAGGAACAGTTACCACAAGTTTACAACAAATGCACTTAACTTTGGTAGAACCAGTATCAGGCAGCGTCTTTCCAGAAGTAGATTCTGATCCAGGGTCAATTTGAGACATCTTGCAATATGTAAAAGAAAAAACAACATATAAAGCAAAATTGATCAAATTCCTTAAATGACAGTTTCAGGAATGGGAAAAAATGCCAATGAACAAGCCTCTAGCAACCAGAAGCAAAGAAAAATGAGACTGAAATAATGTGAAAAAAAGGTGGAGACAAGAATGACGCCCACATTTTTTGGCGCCAAAAATGACGCCTACATTATTGGCGCTAAGTACAATGCCTACATTTTTTGGCGCTAAGAATGACGCCACATCCGGTGACGTCGACATTTTTGGCGCAAAAAAGTCAAAAAAATAACGCAATCACGAACAACTTCCGGCGTCAATTAGGGCGCCGGAAATGACAATTTTTTTGCGCCAAAAATTACGCAATAAATAGAAGCATTTTTAGCCCCCGCGAGCCCACAGGGAAAAAAGTCAATTGAAACAATTTTTAAGGTAAGAAAAAATGATCATTCATATGCATTATCCCAAATAATGAAACTGACTGTCTGAAATAAGGAATACTGATCATCCTGAATCATGGCAAATATAAGTTTAAAGACATATATTTAGAACTTTATATATAAAGTGCCCAACCATAGCTTAGAGTGTCACAAAAAATAAGACTTACTTACCCCAGGACACTCATCTACATATAGTAGATAGCCAAACCAGTACTGAAACGAGAATCAGTAGAGGTAATGGTATATCGTTGATCTGAAAAGGGAGGTAAGAGATGAATCTCTACGACCGATAACAGAGAACCTATGAAATAGATCCCGTAGAAGAAGACCATTGAATTCAAATAGGCAATACTCACCAACTTCACATCTCTCTGACATTCACTGCACTCTGAGAGGAAAACCGAGCTCCAGCCTGCTGCGAAGCGCATATCAACGTAGAATCTAGCACAAATTTACTTCACCACCTCCACGGGAGGCAAAGTTTGTAAAACTGAATTGTGGGTGTGGTGAGGGGTGTATTTATAGGCATTTTGAGGTTTGGGAAACTTTGCCCCTCCTGGTAGGAATGTATATCCCATACGTCACTAGCTCATGGACTCTTGCTAATTACATGAAAGAAACTGAGCTATCACGCTTTTTAGGAAAAACTGGCAGTTTGGATAGAAAAGCCGCAAGGGAATTATCCATGACTGCTGCTAATTGTTGTAATGTAATAGGGGCCAATGCGCTAGAGGTACTAAGCATCGCTTGCGCGGCCGTAACTGGTGTCGACACATGGGGAGAGGAAGGTGGACTATCCTCGTTACCTTCCGTTAAAGAATCATCTTGGGCTACATTTTTAAGTGTCACTGCATGGTCTTTAAAATGCTTAGATACCTTAGCACACTTTAAACACAAATGTAAAGGGGGTTCCACCATGGCAATTAAACACATAGAAGAACATCTATCTGTAGATATCTGTAGATATCTGTAAATAATAAAAAGCGCACACTTTTTTACTAAATCTCAAAAAATAACCCAATCTTTATGAAATTTTCACCATATGATCCTAATGCTTTGAAATGATTGCACAGTGAATTTCAAGTCAATTAACCCCTTAATGCCCAAACCGGAGCAAACTAAATCTGGCAACCGGTTAGCAAACTACAGCACCATGCCACAGCAATCTGCTGTGGCCCTACCTTCCTTGTGGATTAGTTTTGATCGAAAAACAGAATTTATGCTTACCTGATAAATTACTTTCTCTTACGGTGTATCCAGTCCACGGTTTCATCCTTACTTGTGGGATATTCTCAATCCCTACAGAAAGTGGCAAAGAGAGCACACAGCAAAGCTGTTCATATAGCTCCCCTCAGGCTCCGCCCCTCCAGTCATTCGACCGACGGTTAGGAGAAAAAGGAGAACCATAGGGTGCAGTGGTGACTGTAGTTATTTGAAAAAATTAAATTTGAACCTGACCGAATTATCAGGGCGGGGCGTGGACTGGATACACCGTAAGAGAAAGTAATTTATCAGGTAAGCATAAATTCTATTTTCTCTTACTTGGTGTATCCAGTCCACGGTTTCATCCTTACTTGTGGGATACCAATACCAAAGCTTTAGGATACGGATGACGGGAGGGAACAAGTCAGGTAACCTAAACGGAAGGCACCACTGCTTGCAAAACCTTTCTCCTAAAAATAGCTTCCGAAGAAGCAAAAGTATCGAATTTGTAAAATTTGGCGAATGTATGCAGTGAAGACCAAGTCGCTGCCTTACAAATCTGTTCAACAGAAGCCTCATTCTTGAAAGCCCATGTGGAAGCCACAGCTCTGGTGGAATGAGCTGTAATTCGTTCAGGAGGCTGCTGTCCAGCAGTCTCATAAGCCAATCGGATGATGTTTTTCAGCCAGAAGGAAAGAGAGGTAGCAGTCGCTTTCTGACCTCTCCTCTTACCAGAATAGACAACAAACAAGGATGATGCTTGTCTGAAATCTTTAGTTGCTTTTAAATAGAATTTAAAGCACGAACCACGTCAAAATTGTGTAAAAGTCGTTCCTTCTTAGAAACTGGATTAGGACACAGAGAAGGAACAATGATTTCCTGGTTAATATTCTTATTAGAAACCGCCTTTGGAAGGAAACCAGGTTTGGTACGCAAAACAACCTTATCTGCATGGAACACCAGATAGGGTGAATTACACTACAAAGCAGACAATTCACAAACTCTTCGAGCAGAAGAAATGGCTACTAAAAACAAAACTTTCCAAGATAATAACTTAATATCTATGGAATGCAAAGGTTCAAACGGAACCCCTTGAAGAACTGAAAGAACTAAATGTAGACTCCATGGAGGAGTCACAGGCTTGTAAACAGGCTTGATTCTAACTAGGGCCTGTGCAAACACCTGAACGTCTGGTACAGCTGCCAAACGCTTATGTAACAGGATAGACAGAGCAGATATCTGTCCCTTTAAGGAACTAGCTGACAGAGCTTTCTCCAATCCTTCTTGGAGAAAAGACAATATCCTTGGAATCCTAACCTTACTCCACGAGTAACCATTGGATTCACACCAACAAAGATATTTTCGCCATATCTTATGGTAAATTTTCCTGGTGACAGGCTTTCTTGCCTGTATCAGAGTATCTATAACTGATTCAGAGAAACCACGCTTAGCTAGGATTAAGCTTTCAATCTCCAAGCAGTCAGTTGCAGAGAAACTAGATTTGGATGCTTGAAAGGACCTTGAATTAGAAGATCCTGCCTTGATGGCAGTTTCCATGGTGGGACCGATGACATGTCCACTAGGTCTGCATACCAAGTCCTGCGTGGCCACGCAGGTGCTATCAAAATTACCGAAGCCTTCTCCTGTTTGATTCTGGCTACTAGCCGAGGGAGAAGAGGAAACGGTGGAAAGACATAAGCTAGACTGAATGACCAAGGACCTGGATCCCTGGACCTGGATCCGTAAAGGGGAAGTTTGGTGTTCTGACAGGACGCCATCAGATCCAATTCTGGAATGCCCCATAGCTGGGTCAGCTGAGCAAAAACCTCTGGGTGGAGTTCCCACTCACCCGGATGGAAAGTCTGACGACTTAGAAAATCCGCCTCCCAGTTGTCTACCCCTGGGATGTGAATTGCAGATAGATGGCAGGAGTGATCCTCCGCCCATTTGATGATCTTGGATACTTCCTTCATCGCTAGGGAACTCTTTGTTCCTCCATGATGATTGATGTACGCTACAGTCGTGATGTTGTCCGAATGAAATCTGATGAATTTGGCCTCTACTAGCTGAGGCCACGCCTGGAGCGTATTGAATATCGCTCTCAGTTCCAAAATGTTTATCGGGAGAAGAGATTCTTCCCGATACCATAGACCCTGAGCTTTCAGGGAGTCCCAGACCGCACCCCAGCCTAACAGACTGGCATCGGTCGTGACAATGATCCACTCCGGTCTGCGGAAACTCATTCCCTGAGACAGGTGATCCTGAGATAACCACCAGAGAAGAGAGTCTCTGGTTTTCTGGTCCATTTGTATTTGAGGAGACAAATCTGCATAATCCCCATTCCACTGTTTGAGCATGCACAGTTGCAGTGGTCTGAGATGAATTCGGGCAAAAGGGACTACGTCCATTGCCGCAACCATTAAACCGATTACCTCAATGCACTGAGCCACAGAAGGCCGAGGAATGGAATGAAGAACTCGGCAAGTATTCAACAGTTTTGACTTCCTGACCTCTGTCAGAAAAAAATTCATTTCTACTGAGTCTATTAGTGTTCCCAGGAAAGGAACCCTTGTGAGCGGGGACAGAGAAAGGCCAGAACAATGTCCTTATGAGCCTTGGCTCTGTGAAAAGACGATGCCTGTATTAAGATGTCGTCTAGGTAAGGTGCTACTGCAATGCCCCGTGGTCTTAGTACCGCCAGGAGGGACCCTAACACCTTTGTGAAAATTCTGGGAGCGGTGGCCAACCCGAAAGGAAGGGCCACAAACTGGTAATGTTTGTCCAGAAAGGCGAACCTTAGGAACTGATGGTGATCTTTGTGGATAGGAATATGTAGGTACGCATCCTTTAGATCCACGGTAGTCATATATTGACCTTCCTGGATCATCGGCAAGATTGTCCGAATGGTTTCCATCTTGAAAGACGGAACTCTGAGGAATTTGTTTAGAATTTTTAGATCCAGGATTGGCCTGAAAGTTCCTTCCTTTTTTGGGAACTACAAACAGGTTTGAGTAAAAGCCCAGTCCTTGTTCTGCAATTGGAACTGGGTGAATCACTCCCATTTTTAGAAGATCTTCTACACAGCGTAAGAACGCCTGTTTCTTTGTTTGGTCTGAAGACAAATGAGAAATGTGGAACCTTCCCCTTGGAGGAGAACCCTTGAATTCTAGAAGATACCCCTGAGCAACTATTTCTAAAGCCCAGGGATCTGGAACATCTCTTGCCCAAGCCTGAGCAAAGAGAGAAAGTCTGCCCCCTACTAGATCCGGTCCCGGATCGGGGGCTATCCCTTCATGCTGTCTTGGTAGCAGCAGCAGGCTTCTTGGCCTGTTTACCCTTATTCCAGCCCTGCAAGGGTTTCCAGGTTGCTTTGGGCTGTGAAGCGTTATCTTGCTTTGCGGCAGCAGAGGTTGCAGCAGGTCCGCTCCTGAAGTTGCGAAAGGAGCGAAAATTAGCCTTGTTTTTGGCCTTAAACGGCCTATCTTGTGGAAGGGCATGGCCCTTTCCCCCAGTGATATCCGAAATAATTTCTCTCAGCTCTGGGCCGAATAGGGTCTTCCCCTTGAAAGGAATATTTAACAGTTTCATTTTGGACGACACATCCGCCGACCACGATTTGAGCCAAAGCGCTCTTCGCGCCATGATGGCAAAACCTGAGTTTTTCAGTGATAAAAGAATTAGCCAGCTTTAAAGCATGAATTCTATCCATGACCTCGTCATATGAAGTCTCCCTCTGGAGCGACTCCTCCAGAGCCTCAAACCAAAATGCTGCTGCAGTAGTTACCGGAATAATGCAGGCAATTGGTTGAAGCAGAAAACCTTGCTGAACAAAAATTTTCTTCAGCAATCCTTCCAACTTTTTATCCATAGGATCTTTGAAAGCACAACTGTCCTCTATTGGTATAGTTGTACGCTTAGCAAGTGTTGAAACAGATCCCTTTACCTTAGGGACCGTCTGCCACGCGTCCCGCCTGGGGTCGTTTATGGGGAACATTTTCTTAAAGATGGGGGGGAACAAAGGGTACACCTGGTCTCTCCCACTCCCTAGTCACAATATCCGCCACCCTCTTTGGGTTCGGAAATGCCTCAGTGTATACAGGGACCTCTAAAAACCTGTCCATTTTACACAATTTTTCTGGGACCACCATGGGGTCACAATCATCCAGCGTAGCTAAAACCTCCTTAAGCAGGACGCGGAGGTGTTCCAGCTTAAATTTAAACGCTAATTAATCTGACTCTGCCCGCTGAGAAACTTTTTCTGTGTCAGAAATTTCTCCTTCAGACAGACCGTCCCTCACTGCTAATTCTGAGTGTTGTGAGGGTACTACAGATAACTCATCCAAAGCTTCTGATTGCTCATCCTCTGTATTTAAAACTGAGCTATCGCGCTTTTTTGGAAAAACGGGCAGTTTGGATAAAAATGCTGCAAGAGAATTATCCATTACTGCTGCTAATTGTTGTAAGGTAATAGGGGCCAATGCGCTAAAGGTACTAGGCATCGCTTGCGCGGGCGTAACTGGTGTTGACACATGGGGAGAGGAAGAAGGACTATCCTCATAACCCTCCGTTAAAGAATCATCTTGGGCTACATTTTTAAGTGTCACTGCATGGTTTTTAAAATGCTTAGATGTTTTAGCACACTTTAAACACAAATGCAATGGGGGTACCGCCATGGCTTTTAAACATAAAGAACAAGGTCTATCTGAAGACTCAGACATGTTAACAGACTTAGATAGCACTACAATACAGTAAAATTCACTTTTTGAAAAAACGTTACTGTGCCTTTAAATAATAAAGCACCCACTTTTTTACCAAATCACCAAAAAACATCCGATCTTTATGAAATTTTCACCACATGATCCCAATGCTTTGAAATGATTGCACACAAAGTTAATTAACCCCTTATTGCCCAAACCGGAGCCAATTAAAGTAAACTACCGGTTTAACACACTACAGCACGGTGCCACAGTCTTTGCTGTGGCCCTACCTTCCTTTTGAGTAATTTGTAGAAGAATATAAGCCTCCCTGAAGTCCTCCTGCACTCTCAGGACTCTACACGTGAAGCTGCATGAAGATGCCTTGCAAAACAACTGCGCAACTGAGGCGCGAAAATGAGGCCCCCTCCCTCTACATTCCGGAGTTATGGGGCCTTCCTGAATCAGAATAGGTGTCTTACAATATGCCAGGCGTAATAAAAACCCCAAAAGTGTTCTCAACACTTGAACAAATATAAGATTACCCTAATAAAGTAATCTATTTATCCCATCACAGTGTCTACCAGTATTTTAGCCCTTTACTGAAGCCATCCTTCTATACTGCGTCTCAGAAAATGGCTTACATTCCCACATGGGGATTTCTATCAGTCTTCTAGCATTACCAGGTCTTGTTAGAAAAAATGACTGAGCATACCTTAAGCAGTTAAGCCTGCACACTGTTCCCCCCAACTGAAGTTCTCCGGTACTCAACAGTCCTGTGTGGGAACAGCAGTGGATTTTAGTTACAACATGCTAAAATCTTTTTTCTCTCAGCAGAAATCTTCATCACTTTCTGCCTCAGAGTAAATAGTACAAACCGGCACTATTTTAAAATAACAAACTCTTGATTGAAGAAATAAAAACTACAAATCTAACACCACATACTCTTTACCCTCCCGTGGAGATGCTACTTGTTAGAGTGGCAAAGAGAATGACTGGGGGGGCGGAGCCTGAGGGGAGCTATATGGACAGCTTTGCTGTGTGCTCTCTTTGCCACTTCCTGTAGGGATTGAGAATATCCCACAAGTAAGGATGAAACCGTGGACTGGATACACCAAGTAAGAGAAATAAGCCTCTATGAAGTCCTCAAGTAATCTTTGGACCCTCCACGTGAAGCTGCATGAAGCTGTCTGCCATATCAACTGCGCAACTGAGGCACGAAATCTAGGACCCCTCCCTCTTCACTCTGGAGTTGTGGGGCCTTCACAAGCCTAAATAGGTGTCTAAATATATGCCATGTGGAATAAAACCCATAAAAATGTTCCAAATGTAATAAAACCTTGTAAAAAGATCAGATTTTTGTTATAAAAACACAATTTATGCTTACCTGATAAATTTATTTCTCTTGTGGTGTATCCAGTCCACGGATCATCCATTACTTGTGGGATATTCTCATTCCCAACAGGAAGTTGCAAGAGGACACCCACAGCAGAGCTGTTATATAGCTCCTCCCCTAACTGCCATATCTAGTCATTCGACCTAAAACACGCAGAGAAAGGAGAAACCATAGGGTGCAGTGGTGACTGTAGTTTAAATAAAAAATTACCTGCCTTAAAATGACAGGGCGGGCCGTGGACTGGATATACCACAAGAGAAATAAATTTATCATGTAAGCATCAATTGTGTTTTCTCTTGTAAGGTGTATCCAGTCCACGGATCATCTATTACTTGTGGGATACCAATACCAAAGCTAAAGTACACCGATGAAGGGAGGGACAAGGCAGGTACTTAAACGGAAGGTACCACTGCCTGTAAAACCTTTCTCCCAAAAATAGCCTCCGAAGAAGCAAAAGTATCAAATTTGTAGAATTTGGAAAAAGTATGAAGCGAAGACCAAGTCGCCGCCTTGCAAATCTGTTCAACAGAAGCCTCATTTTTAAAGGCCCAAGTGGAAGCCACAGCTCTTGTAGAATGAGCTGTAATCCTTTCAGGAGGCTGCTGTCCAGCAGTCTCATAGGCTAAGTGGATTATGCTTCTTAGCTAAAAAGAAAGAGAGGTAGCCGAAGCCTTTTGACCTCTCCTCTGTCCAGAGTAGACAACAAACAAAGCAGATGTTTGACAAAAATCTTTAGTAGCTTGTAAGTAAAACTTTAAAGCACGAACCACGTCCAGATTGTGTAATAGACTTTCCTTCTTTGAAGAAGGATTAGGACACACGGATGGAACAACAATCTCTTGATTGATATTCTTGTTAGATACCACCTTAGGTAAAAACCCAGGATTGGTACGCAGGACTACCTTATCCGTATGGAAAATCAGATAAGGAGAATCACATTGTAAAGCAGATAACTCGGAGACTCTACGAGCCGAGGAAATAGCTACCAAAAAAAACTTTCCAAGATAAAAGTTTGATATCTATGGAATGAAGAGGTTCAAACGGAACTCCTTGAAGAACCTTAAGAACCAAATTTAAGCTCCATGGGGGAGCAACAGGTTTAAACACAGGCTTGATTCTAACCAAAGCCTCACAAAATGCCTGAACGTCTGGAACATCAGCCAGACGCTTGTGCAAAAGAATAGACAGAGCAGAAATCTGTCCTTTTAAAGAACTAGCTGACAATCCTTTTTCCAAACCATCTTGAAGAAAGGATAATATTCTGGGAATCCTGACCTTACACCATGAGTAACCTTTGGATTCACACCAATAAAGATATTTACGCCATATTTTATGGTAAATTTTCCTGGTAACAGGCTTTCGTGCCTGTATTAAGGTATCAATGACTGACTTGGAGAAGCCACGCTTTGATAAAATCAAGCGTTCAATCTCCAGGCAGTCAGTCTCAGAGAAATTAGATTTGGATGGTTGAAATGGACCCTGACGTAGAAGGTCCTGTCTCAGAGGCAGAGTCCATGGTGGAAAGGATGACATGTCCACCAGATCTGCATACCAGGTCCTGCATGGCCACGCAGGCGCTATCAAAATCACTGATGCTCTCTCCTGCTTGACCTTGGCAATCAGTCGAGGGAGCAGAGGAAACGGTGGAAACACATAAGCCAGGTTGAAAGACCAGGGCGCTGCTAGAGCATCTATCAGCGTCGCCTTGGGATCCCTGGACCTGGATCCGTAACAAGGAAGCTTGGCGTTCTGGCGAGACGCCATGAGATCCAGTTCTGGTTTGCCCCAACGATGAATCAATTGGGCAAACACCTCCGGATGGAGTTCCCACTCTCCTGGATGAAAAGTCTGACGACTTAGAAAATCCGCCTCCCAGTTCTCTACACTGTTAGGGACTCAGGCTAAGGAAAGGACCTTGACGTGGTGCCTGAGCTTTCCCATATGGCCAGATGCGGTGACTAACCTTTCCAGTTGTGATTTTATCTTAGCTGTGAGCTAGCTGGTACTGGTTCATACACTTTAGTGATATCTCTTTGGGCTCATCATTTATTTTTCTAAGTCTTGCTCTGGACCCTTTATTATCTCCGGTGTTGTTGGAGTGAAACACCAGGTTGGACTCTCAGCCGAGTGCTGGATTTCTATAGCACTGATCGGTTTCTGCTGGCGTTCCTGAGAGGTGACGAGTAGCAATAGTGAATCTCTGCCTAGCGAATTATCTTTGAGACTTCTAACATCGCTAGGGAACTTCTTGTTCCCCCTTGATGGTTGATGTAAGCCACAGTCGTGATGTTGTCCGACTGAAATCTGATGTACCTCAGAGTTGCTAACTGAGGCCAAGCCTGAAGAGCATTGAATATCGCTCTCAGTTCCAGAATATTTATTGGAAGGAGTGTCTCCTCCTGAGTCCACGATCCCTGAGCCTTCAGGGAGTTCCAGACTGCACCCCAACCTAGAAGGCTGGCATCTGTTGTTACAATTGTCCAATCTGGCCTGCGAGAGGTCATACCTTTGGACAGATGGACCCGAGATAGCCACCAGAGAAGAGAATCCCTGGTCTCTTGATCCAGATTTAGTAGAGGGGACAAATCTGTGTAATCCCCGTTCCACTGACTGAGCATGCATAGTTGCAGCGGTCTGAGATGTAGTCGTGCAAACGGCACTATGTCCATTGCCGCTACCATTAAGCCGATTACTTCCATGCACTGAGCCACCGAAGGGTGCGGAATGGAATCAAGAACACGGCAGGAATTTAGAAGCTTTGATAACCTGGACTCCGTCAGGTAAATTTTCATTTCTACAGAATCTATCAGAGTCTCTAGGAAGGAAACTCTTGTGAGTGGGGATAGAGAACTCTTTTCCTCGTTCACTTTCCACCCATGCGATCTCAGAAATGCCAGTACTATGTCCGTATGAGACTTGGCAATTTGGAAGTTTGACGCCTGTATCAGGATGTCGTCTAAATAAGGGGCCACTGATATGCCCCGCGGTCTTAGGACCGCCAGAAGCGACCCCAGAACCTTCGTAAAGATTCTTGGGGCTGTAGCTAATCCAAAGGGAAGGGCTACAAACTGGTAATGCCTGTCTAGAAAGGCAAACCTGAGAAACCGATGATGATCTTTGTGTATCGGAATGTGAAGATAAGCATCCTTTAAATCCACTGTAGTCATATATTGACCCTCCTGGATCATAGGTAGGATGGTACGAATAGTTTCCATCTTGAATGATGGAACTCTGAGTAATTTGTTTAAGATCTTTAGATCCAAAATTGGCCTGAAGGTTCCCTCTTTTTTGGGAACCACAAACAGATTTGAGTAAAAACCCTGTCCCTGTTCCTCCTTTGGAACTGGATGGATCACTCCCATAACTAGGAGGTCTCGTACACAGTGTAAGAATGCCTCTCTCTTTATCTGGTTTGCAGATAATTGTGAAAGGTGAAATCTCCCTTTTGGGGGGGAAGCTTTGAAATCCAGAAGATATCCCTGGGACATAATTTCCAGCGCCCAGGGATCCTGGACATCTCTTGCCCACGCCTGGGCAAAGAGTGAAAGTCTGCCCCTACTAGATCCATTACCGGTTAGGGGGCCGTTCCTTCATGCTGTCTTAGAGGCAGCAGCAGGCTTTTTGGCCTGCTTACCTTTGTTCCGGGTCTGGTTTGGTCTCCAGACCGTCTTGGACTGAGCAAAAGTTCCCTCTTGTTTTGCATTAGAGGAAGTTGATGCCGCACCTGCCTTGAAGTTTCGAAAGGCACGAAAATGAGACTGTTTGGCCCTTGATTTGGACCTGTCCTGAGGAAGGGCATGACCTTTTCCTCCAGTGATATCAGCAATAATCTCCTTCAAACCAGGCCCGAATAGAGTCTGCCCCTTGAAGGGAATGTTAAGTAGCTTAGATTTTGAAGTCACGTCAGCTGACCATGATTTAAGCCATAGCGCCCTGCGCGCCTGTATAGCAAAACCAGAATTCTTAGCCGTTAGTTTAGTCAAATGAACAATGGCATCAGAAACAAAAGAATTGGCTAGCTTAAGTGCCCTAAGCTTGCCAAGTATGTCATCCAATGGAGTCGCTACCTGTAAAGCCTCTTCCAGAGACTCAAACCAGAACGCCGCAGCAGCAGTGACAGTGGCAATGCATGCAAGGGGCTGTAGGATAAAACATTGTTGAATAAACATTTTCTTAAGGTTACCTTCTAATTTCATATCCATTGGATCTAAAAAAGCACAATTGTCCTCGACAGGGATAGTAGTACGCTTTGCTAGAGTACAAACTGCTCCCTCTACCTTAGGAACTGTCTGCCATAAGTCCCGTGTGGTGGCGTCTATTGGAAACATTTTCCTAAAAATAGGAGGGGGAGAGAACGGCACACCTGGTCTATCCCATTCCTTAGTAATAATTTCTGTAAACCTTTTAGGTATTGGAAAAACATCAGTACACACCGGCACTGCATAGTATTTATCCAGTCTACACAATTTCTCTGGCACTGCAATTGTATTACAGTCATTCAGAGCCGCTAAAATCTCTTTGAGCAGCACGTGGAGGTGTTCAAGCTTAAATTTAAATGTAGAAATATCAGAATCAGGTATCCTACCTGAGTCATAAACATCACCCACAGGCTGAAGCTCTCCTTCCTCAGCTTCTGCATATTGTGAGGCAGTATCAGACATGGTTCTTAAAGCGTCAGTATGCTCTGCATGTCGTCTAAACCCAGAGCTATCTCGCTTACCTCTAAATTCAGGTAGTCTGGCTAATACCGCTGACAGTGTATTATCCATGACTGCCGCCATGTCTTGTAAAGTAATCGCTATGGGCGCCCTAGATGTACTTGACACTATTTAAGCGTGAGTCCCTTGAGCGGGAGTCAAAGGATCTGACACGTGGGGAGAGTTAGTCGGCATAACATCCCCCTCGTCAGATTCCTCTGGTGATAAATTTTTTAAAGACAGAATATGATCTTTATTGCTTAAAGTGAAATCAGTACATTTGGTACACATTCTAAGAGGGGGTTCCACCATGGCTTTTAAACATAATGAACAAGGAGTTTCCTCTATGTCAGACATGTTTACACAGACTAGCAATGAGACCAGCAAGCTTGGAAAACACTTTAAATCAAGTTAACAAGCAAATATAAAAAACGGTACTGTGCCTTTAAGAGAAACAAATTTTGTCAGAATTTGAAAAACAGTGAAAAAAGGCAGTTACACAAACGAAATTTTTACAGTGTGTATAATAAACTAACAGAGCATTGCACCCACTTGCAAATGGATGATTAACCCCTTAGTTAAAAAAAAACGGATCACAAAAACGTTTTTTAACAGTCACAACAAACTGCCACAGCTCTGCTGTGGCCCTACCTTCCCCAATAAACGACTTTGGAAAGCCTTTGAGCCCTTTAGAGATGTTCTATAGCATTCAGGGGACTTCTGAGGAAAGCTGGATGTCTCAGTCTGTAATTTTAACTGCGCAAAAAAAACGCTAAAATAGGCCCCTCCCACTCATACTACAACAGTGGAAAGCCTCGGGAAACTGTTTCTAGGCAAAATTTAAGCCAGCCATGTGGAAAAAAACTAGGCCCCAATAAAGTTTTATCACCAAAGCATATATAAAAACGATTAAACATGCCAGCAAACTTTTTATATTTCAATTTTATAAGGGTATTACCCCTTAGAGCAAGCATGATACCAGTCGCTATTAAATCACTGTATTCAGGCTTAACTTACATTAATCCGGTATCAGCAGCATTTTCTAGCATTTCCAATTCTAGAAAAAATTGTAACTGCACATATCTCATAGCAGAGTAAACTGCACGCCATTCTCCCGCTGAAGTTACCTCTCTCCTCAGTCATATGTGAGAACAGCAATGGATCTTAATTACAATCTGCTAAGATCATACAAAACGCAGGCAGATTCTTCTTCTATTTACTGCCTGGGATAAAATAGTACAACTCCGGTACCATTTAAAAATAACAAACTTTTGATTGAAGAAAAAAAACTAACTATATTTCACCACTTCTCTCTTACTACCTCCATGCGTGTTGAGAGTTGCAAGAGAATGACTGGATATGACAGTTAGGGGAGGAGCTATATAACAGCTCTGCTGGTGTCCTCTTGCAACTTCCTGTTGGGAATGAGAATATCCCACAAGTAATGGATGATCCGGGAACTGGATACATCATAAAAGAGAAATAATCGATTGCCCCTTAATATATATATTTTTTCTAAGCGCTACCACTGGACACAAGCTTGCAAGTGTGTTCAGCTTATAATATTGGTCATACCATAAATATAAAAGCGATGGTCTAACACACAATTTAATACTACTAGATGTGGAGTGACTAGATTGGATAACAATTTATCGGTACTTAGTATTTAATTCCATTTCAGGAATACAATACTGTATAGAATTACCTTTATTTAACTGGTGACTTTAATACTAAGTAACTAATTATCAAACTTTATAAATTAATGAATGATCTAAACTTGGCTCAGACGATATATCATCCTATACGTTACAATTGGTATACCATACAGATGTATATCTATCCATCTGGAGTGATTTTACCAACAATATCTTAATTGCCCTAAGTAAAAATTACTTTACTCTAGGAGGATATATTTTGAAAAGTATCAAATGTAGCTACATATATACAATATATTTTATGACCTATTCAAGAGCTTAGAGTATAGATCCTCATTCAATTGTGACATAATCATAGAAGTATGTTTCCAAGTTACTAAAATTGTACCTACGCTTTATATACTTCACAGATTATGTGAACTCTACGTACATGGTATATCACAATATACCATAACCATTTCAACTCGTGAACACCACACAAGGTGCATATATATTTATTACATAAGAAGTATATCTAGTATTTTGTGATTATTTCTGTATCACTATCAATATATCGGTCTATAGCAACTGGGTAACTGGGGTTTTTATCCAGATACATCAATATCTTTGACGAAAAAGAATTCCATGTCCAGTGGTAACCCCACATAGATATATATGTACATAATAATTGGAGCACTTAGAACCTCCAATTAGATACATTATTATTCTTGACCATATATAATCTCACCTCCAGTGGTATTCTCATTACTGTCCCCAATACAATTGATTTTAGTGTCTGCATTTTTAAATGTTATGTCTTACCATTTTTTAATAAGTCCCAATAAAAGTTATATTTTAACTATCTAGTTTATCCGCCACTCAATACTCTGTCAATACTTCCAATAAAGGGAATTTGAGTGCTACACATATGTACTTTTTTTAGAGGTCATACCTCTAAGTTGGCTCGCAGTTTAGTATTGTACATAGCACCTAATAATCTTACTATTTAGTCAAGAGCTGAGAAGGAATATTATTTTCTTCTCTCAGTTGTAATTATTTATCACTATATTCCCTTTCTTTTTTTTTTTTTTTTAAAAAGTAGTTTTTATTGAGGTAAATCACATGACATACAGCTTATGTATTACAACAAAGTAAACAACAATATAACATAGTACATAAACTTTATGTATTAATGCCTCGGTTGGTACACGTACCTCGTATTTACAGAGGCCGTCAATTAGAGTCTTGTTAAACAATATAGAGCCTAGTGGCTCACTTTAGTGAATATATAACTGGGACGGCTTTTGGGTTAACATATAGGGTTGTTAGGACTATGAAGCAGGGGAATATTGCAGGCACAGTGAGGATGTATATGCATGGGGCTTCAGTTTATCGCATCACGTGTCATGTGGGGGTCAAGAGAGGCTATAATAATTTCGTCACTAGCTCCCTTGAATGCCCCGTGCCTGGCTTCCTCGTATAGCAGAATGTGGGGGGATGGCTGTAAGGGTATGGTGGTAGCGTCAAATGTCAGATAGTCTAGTTATGTATTTTATGGGACATAAGAGTGTCCCATGGTTCCCAAATAAGGCAGAAGTCAGTCAGTTTCTTGCGTTCTCCATACACATAGTTTTCCATACTTCTAATGTAATTCATACATTCTACTACTCCCTGCCATCTGGGGGGTTGACTTTTCTTCCAATTTCTGGCTACAAGTAATTTGGTGGAAATGAGGATGTATATAAGTAGGTTTCGTTTAGCTCTAGGAAGCAGGTCCACTCCCAAGTGTAGAATCGCCAAGGCCGGGCCGATTGTTTCCACCAGTTCAAGGTCCTTACATAGGGCTTCCACCCTTTTCCAGAGACCTGTCAATTTTGGGCATGACCACCAGATGTGGGTCGGGGTGCCCTGTTCTCCACACTCTCGCCAGCACATGGGAGAGTGATTGGGGTAGAGCCTCTGCAGTTTAGTAGGTACTAAATGCCATCTTGTAATTATCTTAAAATAAAGTTCATACAAGGTGACACAATGGGTGGCCTTTTTAGTGATACAAATTGCTTCCTCCCAAACCTCCAGTGGGTAGTTAAGTTGTAAATCCCTCTCCCAGGCCTCCATATGAATCGTTTTGGAAGGAACAGGGTCTCCCAATAGGCACTGGTAATGCACTGAAAGAGGTTTGTAGAGTTGGAGATTGGCCTTCCAGCGTAGTTCCCACGGGGTGGGATCCCTCAACTTATCCTCTAGGAAGCCCCAGGAACGCATTAGCGCTCGAAGACGCAGAAGTGTAAAGTGGAACCTCGGGGTTACCGAAGGTAGGGCTAACATGGCCGTATGGGCTTTCAGCTTCTTATTATCATAGAAGTCTGACAGAGAGATCACTCCTGTGGCAGACCATGAGTTGGCAGGGATATCAGGCAAACCCACAAGGAGGCCCCGGATAGATTGTGTGGGTGAGGGGTGTGGGGCTATAAGTCTGTTGTGTCTCAATTTCAGCCAGGTCTCCTGGCACCCCTTAACTATACTATTAGAAATGTAAATTTTTGTCCGCCAATGCGGGGGGAGCCACAAAAGGTCCTCTAACTCTATCAGTGCCGGCAAGGATGCCTGTTCTAGCTCCTTCCATCTGGTCTCAGGGAGGCCATTACCCCACGCTGAGGCGTGGGTGACCATTGCTGCCTCATGGTATTTCCTCACGTTAGGGAGGCCTGCACCTCCTTACCTCCTCTCTCTATGGGAGCTTGCAGTATGTGAGCTGCGACTCGTGGTCTCTTGTCACACCAAGTGTAGGTATTAAAGAGAGTCTGGAACTTCCGGATCAAAGATATCGGAATTGGGATCGGAATACATCGGAACGCGTATGTGAGTCTAGGCAGGACCATCATTTTGAGGGCCGCTATTCTGCCGAACCACGCGATCTCGCCATACCTATTGGTATTCAATTTGAGTGTGATCTCTCTCAGTAATTTCTCATAGTTTTCTCTGATGGTGATCTGCTTGGAGTGAGATAGGAATACTCCTAGGTGTTTAATTCCCTTTCTGGACCAATTGAAAGGGTAGGGGAGCCGAATGCTGCGTTCCTCTTCAAAAGGGAGGTTGAGGGAATACACCTCAGTTTTACTAACATTTATTTTATAATATGAAAGTTCGCAAATTTCTGCAATAGGCGGAACAGTGGAGGGAGAGAATCCAGAGGTTCCGTGAGGAAGACCGTAAGGTCATCCGCGAATAGAGCCAATTTCTGAATGGTGTCATGGAGCTGGAGTCCCTGTATTTCGGGGCACTTCCTGATGGCTGCGCCCAGGGGCTCGATTGCCAACACGAACAGTAGGGGGGACAGGGGGCACCCCTGTCTTGTCCCGTTCGTTATCCGTATTGTGGGGGAACAGAAACCCAAGCCCCTCACTACAGCTGTGGGGGATGAATAAAGTGCCATAGTAGCTTTGATATAAGCATCAGTGATACCAAATGCCACCAGGGTCTGAGTTAAATAGTCCCATCTCACTCTGTCAAACGCCTTTTCAGCGTCGAGTGACAGAGTGAGCATGGGTAGGCCCAGATCTGCCACCTCTGAATATATGTTCAAGAGACGGCGAGTATTATCAGAGCCCTGCCTATTAAGGACAAAACCCTCTTGGTCCAAGTGTATGAGTGTCTGGAGGTGTGTACTCAGTCTGTTGGCGAGGATCTTGGCGTAGATCTTGGCGTCAACATTTATGAGGGAGATGGGCCTATAGCTAGAGCACAACGATGGGTCCTTGCCCTCTTTGTGGATCGTAGTGATGTTAGCCTCCAGAAATTCCGGGAGGAACTCACCACTTTGGGCCACTCTATTAAAAAGACGAAGTAAGAATGGAGAAAGTGAGGGACTAAGGGTCTGATAGAAGGCGACAGTAAAGCCATCTGGTCCCGGGGCTTTGTGGGGTGCCAAATCAGCTATAGCCATGCTAACCTCCTTCAGTGTAAACTGCTTTGCTAGTGCGGCCTTGGCGTCATCTGTCAGTATAGGTAGGTCCAGTCCCTCCAAGAACTGACGGATGTCATCCGGAGTGGCTTTATTCGTCAGCTCCGCTGACGCGATGTTATAGAGGGAGTAATATTCTGCGAAGGCTACTCCTATTGCTTTGGGGGAGTGGACTGGTCCCTTCTGAGTTGTGATAGAGGCTATCCTGCTCTGCTGTGTGCGCTTTCTGAGCTTATTGGCTAACAGCCTGCCTGCCCTATTGCCTTTGTAATAGTATAGCTGTTTAAGTCTGTGTAGACTGTCCTGTACTCGCAGGGTTTCCCTTCTGGCAATTTCATCTCTAATGCGGCCTATCTGTTGGGCTAATAGGAATTCGGGGCATGATTTGTTAGTAGTCTCTAGGGCGTAAAGCTCCCCATAGAGCTTGGCTAGGGATGGTGAGCTAACGTCTTAATGAAGTATCCTCTCAGAAATGCCTTAAGAGATGCCCAGACCATGTCCAGGTCAATGGCACCTGTGTCATTGTGTGTCAGAAAATCAGTTAATTCCCTTAGAAGTGAGGGCACCTCTCTCTCAGTCAGTAGTTGGTCGGGGAGTTTCCAAGGGGGTCTACTAGTCAAGGTCTGCAATTCAGAGAAGTCTAAATAGACCATGTCGTGGTCTGACCATGTGCATGGCTGAACAGTTGGATTTGTCATCTTGTCTAAGGACCAGGAGTCACATAAGACATAGTCGATCCTTGAAAATGAATTGTGTGCTTTGGAATAGTGTGTGAAATCTGTAATAGTAGGGGCTAAACACCTCCATGCATCGTATAGACAATGCTGGAACATGAGTTTTCTGAAGGCATTGGAGGTTGACGAGATATTTCTATCTGAGTGAGTGGTGAGGGGGATCTCTTATCTCTATGTGGGTCCCATACCATGTTAAGGTCTCCGCCAATGATTAGGTGGCCTCTCTTAAGTTGGTCTACCCTGGCTAGGAACTGCCTTACAAAGGGGATCTGCTTCGTATTCGGTGCGTATACTGAGGCTAAGGTGTATTGAATGCCATTGAGCTTACAGATTAGTATGAGGAATCTACCCTCTGTGTCTTTCTCAAGGTGCTCTAGTGTGAAGGTTAGATCCCTACTGAGCAGGATTGCTACTCCTCGGGGCATCCCTGCGTTATTTGAGGCCATTTCGCAGATAGGGTAATGTTGTGTGCCCTTAATGGTATTAGATTCTCCTGACCAATGTGTCTCCTGGAGGAACAGAATGTGGACCTTGTGTGCACGGATATAATTTAGTAAGAGTTTCCTCTTCGTAGGGGAGTTGAGTCCCTGTGCATTGAGTGTAGCTATTCTAATTGGTGCCATTACTAGGGCCAGTTAAGGACAAGGGGAAGGGTAAGATCTAGATGAAGGGCAAAAGGAATATAGGGATTGCTATCGAGGAGCCAGGAACGGCAGTCTGTCAAGCTGTGGTGTCTGCTATGATCAAAAGGTCAGGTGTCCTAAAAATTACTCTTATGAAAGAGTAATGAGAGGGTGAAGAAAAAAAAAAGTGTCAAAGAATCACTTTCACAATGAGTGCCTCTCCTGATGCCTATCAGGGGGGCACAACTATTTTTGTGGGGCGGAGATACGCAGAGGTCAGCCATTGTCCCCGCCAAACCCAGTAACAATTTTGCTTTTATAATACAACATAAATATAACGCAACATACTCAAATTGATATATAACATGTTAAACAGTAATAAACAAGAACATATAATCAAACCATCAAACCCGAGGGGGAATGCGCTCTACCATCTGACCAAATGACTCCTTGATAGGAGGTATTAGATATCTGTCAATTAGGACTGTAAAGGTATCTGGCTTATAGTGTAGGTCCTGTGGGTACGGTTTTCTGGTTGAGCAGACAACCTTATGGAGATGAGAAAGTGATAGGTAACTAAGTCTGTGTTGGTGAGCTGCTTCTGTGTAGGGTTGGGGTTGCGGTTCTGACTTGCTTATACACTCAGGCCCTACTTTCCTTTAGTTGTCATATTATAACTAGTGTCACCTATAGTCAGATGCAATTATATTGTCATGTAGGGACAAGTCGGGTGTGGGTTTGCAGGGTGTAAGGGTCATGAGGGAAGCCAGAAGATGTAGTGTGAAGCTAGCTGGTCAGATCTCTCTCGGTGTATCCTGTAGTCAGATAGTCAGAGCAAGCATTTCAGGATAATAGAAGGAACATACTTAAAAAAAACATACCTAGGGTGAGACATTACAGTTTACCCTCCGTTCAATCAGTAATAAACATAAGGGTAATCATGCCTGATTATACTAGGCACTATTAATGTGTATATTGAGTGTTCTATGGTTAGAGCGTTGACAGGGAAATCAATTACAACTTGTATTTAGAATACAGTACCCAGTGAGGTTATCAATTCAACTACAAAATTATGGGAGCATAAAGGTAGATAGTTCAAGTTGGTATGAAATCTGAAAGTCTCACCTATCTTCATCTGTGGCCTTAGGTTCCTTCTGGAAAGTGTGCGTGGGAGAAGCCCACAAATGTCTCTGGATAAATGTCAAACTGTATTAATAGGGCTGTAAGCGGATTCCCTATGTATCTTCAGCTAAGGATAGGTCCCTTGAGTCCAAGGATCTTTTGGAAGTGGGTGCCGGCCGTTGTGGAAGCGGTCTCTAGGTTGGTGCAGAGGCCCTGAGTCCGCTGCTCCCAGCAGGGTCAGGATCCCGGTCTCCCGAGTCCCGTGGGAGCAGTTCCCATTTCAGCAAAAGTTCTCTGGCCTGTTGTGGCGTCGTGGCGAGGAATTGCTGGCTGTCTTTGGTGATGAAGAGTCGCACTGGATAGCCCCATCTGTATTTAAGGCCTTTGTCCCTGAGGATCTTGGTATACGGATGATAGTGTCTACGAAGTTGGAGCGTGTGTGGGGAGAGGTCAGGGAAAATCTGCAGATCGGCATATTTATCTGGTAGCGACTTTTCTCTTGCAAGAACTCGGATGATCTTTTCTCGGAATGTGTAGTAATGAAGCTTGGCTATAACATCACGAGGCTTCCCCTCATCTGCAGATCTAGGTCTGACCCCTCTATGTGCTCTGTCAATGAGGGTTTCATTGCCCAGGTCAGCGCCCAGTGCTGCTTTGAACAGGTCTTGTAGGTAGGCATCTAGATCCTGTGGTTGAACAGTCTCTGGGATCCCTTTGATTCGAATGTTATTACGGCGTGACCTGTCTTCCAGGTCCGCCAACTTTAGTTCTAGGTCTGTTATTTGACCAGCCAAACATTGTGAGTAACTCAGGAGATTTGTATGATCCACAGCAAGATCTTCTTGTCTGCGCTCCAATGCTGCCTATGTCTTTTTTAAGGTCAGCATGAGATTTGTCGAACTTCCTCGATAGGGAGTGGGATGCTAGCAGTGTTGTGATAGAGTCCATCAAGTTGTTAGGGGCACCCTCTACTGATGGCAGTCTGGAAGCTCTTTTTGTTAAGGTTTTGCCAGGTTCGGTGTCTGACAGGCTCCCGGTATCAGAACCATCATCCTCAGATCTTGTATGAGTCATTCTTGCCGGGTGCTGGAAATGGTCAACGACCGTTCTTTTAGGGGTGGTGTGCGGTTTTTGCTTTCTTTTATGGAGTTGAGACATTTTGGGTCAGGGCTCCTAAACGTGATCCTAAGCTGCTTTACTTTCTTTGTTCTTGCTTTAGTGGGAATCCGCTTACTTCTAGTATGTTGGTTAAGTGCTCATGGGTTGGCGGGGTTGTGGGCTGTTGCTGAGGGGCTCACATGTTAATGTGTCCTAGGGCTTCTTAGTAAAAAGGAGGATGCTTCAAGTGGATAGCAGGGTCTGAGCTGTTATGATAGCATAGGAAGGTCCGTAGACTTGCTTCTGAGTGGCCAATCTCTCTCCCAGGGAGTTGCCCCTGCAGGACGATATGGGGCAAGGTATTTGGGTTACGACCCGCAGGCAAAAAGGGCCGGCGGGAAAGGGGGGAGAGAGATCAAGAAATTATATATATAGCAGTAATAGCGAACTTTCAGATATTTGCGGGCTCAAAAGACACAGGGCAATAACACATCCGCTCAGGCTCCACAATGTGTCAAGCAAAGTATCTCAGGTTATCTCAGTAGGTCTGGTGAGTAAGGGAGAGCAACTGCACACCCAATTATGGGCCAGAGTGAGTTAAGTGGTGTTACTGTGTGCAGAAGATCTATCAAACCTCACTGATAACTGCCTTATTATTGCTCTAGCCAGCTTAGTTTCAATCACAGAATTGTATTAGGGTCAGATAGAGTGTTCAGCGCTTTGCTGTAGGCCTAACAAGGAGGCGATAGAATATACAGGCTTTGCATATATATTTAAGCAGCAGTCTATATGGTGGTTGCCTGTGGGGCTTTGATATCTGACGGTCAGTAATTAATATAAGCACTTGTGGCTAACGGGATAATGGGGTTCCCAGGAGAGGGTAAATCAGGATATGTGTTAAAGTCTCTTACCCGCTGCAGGTAATCTGCGTAATTCTCTCAGCAGGCCCTCCGTGAGCTCGAGGGGTAGGCCTCAAAATGGCGGAGATTCGCGCTCAAAAATAGATGCGTGGCGCACTTAAGGCTGGGGGTCTCTCTTCTATCTTCCCCTCAAACCCACAACAATTTCAGGCCCCCTAGCACTTTTATGATGGCGATCTTGAGGGGGGATCTATGGCCCATATGAGAACTCTTACCCCGGCGGTCTCTCAATGTCCTCTATTTGGGCCCACAATGGAGTGCTGTACGGTCCGGAGCGGAACCCCGACCCTCCAGACCACTGAAGTAGGTAGGATGTGCGGCAACAGGTATACCTTTGCAAGTGTCGGCAGTCACTGGGCTAGTCACAATCTCCCGGATGTGTGCGCCGTCTCCGGCGACTGCTCGACAGGGCCGCAGGTACAGTTCTTGCTCCGGTGCCGCGTCCGCGGCTGTTGTGAAACAGGTCGCCTTGCTGTGATTGAAGTCCGGATTTATTAGGCGGTATGTGGTTGCAATCAGTATGCCTTTTCGGATCTCAGGCTCTTGAGAAGCTGGTCTTCTATAGAGGTCTTACTGTTAGGCGGTTGATAGCGTTCAGTTCTCCTGTCTATATTCCCTTTCTTACCCCTCAGTAGTGCCTTTGGGCCCCCTTCCCATAGGAATCAAAAACAGAGCTGGTAATCAGACGAGCCGAGTCAGGAGCCAAAGTGAATAGTCAGACGAGCCGGAATCAGGAACAAGGAAAACAGCAGAGTCAGGAACAAGCCAGGGATCAGGAACCAGGAAGGACGTCAGGCAGCCTGATAATACACAGGAACTCTCACAAACAGGTCTGAGACAACGCAAAGGCAAAGCATACTGAACAGAGGCCCTTTAAATAATAAGTGATGACATCACAATTCTGAGACTGCATCCTGTATCACATGGATGATGCACACCAGTCTGGCCATAAAAGGAAGTGCAGGAATTGAGCAGCATCCCCCACAATGCACCATAGTCAGGAAGAGAGGTGAGTAAAATGGCTGCCAGCAGAACATGGCAAACACAACAGGGAAAAAACCATGACACCTGGGAAGGTATATCTGAGATAGCCATTAAGGCATCAGAAGTTGCAGGTACCACGTGGGCCTCTGTCCTGCTGTGTTTGCCTTGTAACACTGGCAAATTAGATAAAACTTCTGTAGGAGTGGATGACATAACTGCAGCCATATCCTGCAGAGTAAAAACAGAATTTATGCTTACCTGATAAATTTCTTTCTCTTACGGTGTATCCGGTCCACGGCTTCATCCTTGTGGGATATTCTCAATCCCTACAGGAAGTGGCAAAGAGAGCACACAGCAGAGCTGTCCATATAGCTCCCCTCAGGCTCCGCCCCCCCAGTCATTCGACCGACGGTTGGGAGAAAAAGGAGAACCATAGGGTGCAGTGGTGACTATAGTTTACAAAAATAAATTTAAACCTGACTAAATTGCCAGGGTGGGCCGTGGACCAGATACACCGTAAGAGAAAGAAATTTATCAGGTAAGCATAAATTCTGTTTTCTCTTACATTGGTGTATCCGGTCCATGGCTTCATCCTCACTTGTGGGAACCAATACCAAAGCAGGAAGGCACCACTGCTTGCAAAACCTTTCTCCCAAAAATAGCCTCCGAAGAAGCAAAAGTATCGAACTTGTAAAATTTAGCAAATGTATGCAGTGAAGACCAAGTCGCTGCCTTACAGATCTGTTCAACAGAAGCCTCATTCTTGAAAGCCCATGTGGAAGCCACAGCTCTAGTGGAATGAGCTGTAATTCGTTCAGGAGGCTGCCTTCCAGCAGTCTCGTAAGCCAACCGGATGATGCTTTTCAGCCAGAAAGACAGAGAGGTAGCAGTCGCTTTTTGACCTCTCCTCTTGCCAGAATAGACGACAAACAAGGACGATGTTTGTCTGAAGTCTTTAGTTGCTTTTAGATAAAACTTTAAAGCACGAACCACATCAAGATTGTGTAACAGACGTTCCTTGTTAGAAACTGGATAAGGACACAGAGAAGGAACAACTATTTCCTGGTTAATATTCTTATTGGAAACCACTTTTGGAAGAAAACCAGGTTTGTTACGCAAAACAACCTTATCTGTATGGAACACCAGATAGGGTGAATTACACTGCAAAGCAGACAATTCAGAAACTCTTCTAGCAGAAGAAATAGCTACCAAAAACAAAACTTTCCAAGATAGTAACTTAATATCTATGGAATGTAGAGGTTCAAACGGAACCCCTTGAAGAACTGAAAGAACTAAATTTAGACTCCATGGAGGAGCCACAGGTCTGTAGACAGGCTTGATTCTGACTAAGGCCTGTACAAACGCCTGAACATCTGGCACGGCTGCCAGACGCTTATGCAACAGAACAGACAGAGCAGATATCTGTCCCTTTAGAGAACTAGCTGCCAACCCTTTCTCCAATCCTTCTTGGAGAAAGGATAGTAACCTTGGAATCCTAATCTTACTCCATGAGTAACCCTTGGATTCGCACCAACAAAGATATTTCCGCCATATCTTATGGTAAATTTTCCTGGTAACAGGCTTTCTAGCCTGGATCAGAGTATCTATAACTGATTCAGAGAACCCATGCTTAGCTAGAATTAAGCGTTCAATCTCCAAGCAGTCAGTTGCAGAGAAACTAGGTTTGGATGCTTGAATGGACCTTGGATTAGAAGGTCCTGTCTCAAAGGTAGCTTCCATGGTGGAGCCGATGACATATCCACCAGGTCTGCATACCAAGTCCTGCGTGGCCACGCAGGAGCTATCAGAATTACCGAAGCCTTCTCCTGCTTGATTCTGGCTACTAGCCGAGGGAGAAGAGGAAACGGTGGAAAGACATAAGCTAGATTGAACGACCAAGGCGCCACTAAGGCATCTACCAATGTCGCCTTGGGATCCCTGGACCTGGACCCGTAACGTGGAACCTTGGAGTTCTGGCGTGACGCCATCAGATCCAGATCTGGAAGGCCCCATAGTTGGGTTAACTGGGCAAAAACCTCCGGGTGGAGTTCCCACTCCCCCGGATGGAAAGTCTGACGACTCAGGTAATCCACCTCCCAGTTGTCCACTCCTGGGATGTGAATTGCGGATAGATGGTAGGAGTGATCCTCTGCCCATTTGATGATCTTGGATACCTCCCTCATCGCCAGGGAACTCTTTGTTCCTCCCTGATGATTGATGTACGCTACAGTTGTGATGTTGTCCGACTGAAATCTGATGAATTTGGCCTCCGCTAGCTGAGGCCAGGCCTGGAGCGCATTGAATATCGCTCTCAATTCCAAAATGTTTATCGGGAGAAGAGATTAGAATAGACCCTGAGCTTTCAGGGAGTCCCAGACTGCACCCCAGCCTAAGAGGCTGGCGTCGGTCGTGACAATGATCCACTCCGGTCTGCGGAAACTCATTCCCTGAGACAGGTGATCCTGAGACAACCACCAGAGGAGTGAGTCTCTGGTTTTCTGGTCCATTTGTATCTGGGGAGACAAATCTGCATAATCCCCATTCCACTGTTTGAGCATGCACAGTTGCAGTGGTCTTAGATGAATTCGAGCAAAAGGGACCACGTCCATTGCCGCAACCATTAGCCCTATTACCTCCATGCACTGAGCCACAGAAGGCTGAGGAATGGCATGAAGAACTCGACAAGTGTTCGAAAGTTTTGACTTCCTGACCTCCGTCAGAAAGATTTTCATTTCTACCGAGTCTATTATTGTTCCCAGGAAGGGAACCCTTGTGAACGGGGACAGAGAACTTTTTTCTACGTTCACCTTCCACCCGTGAGACCTTAGAAAGGCCAGAACAATGTCCGTATGAGCCTTTGCTCTGTGAAAGGACGACGCTTGTATTAGGATGTCGTCTAGGTAAGGTGCTACTGCAATGCCCCTTGGTCTTAGTACCGCTAGAAGGGACCCTAGCACCTTTGTGAAAATTCTGGGAGCAGTGGCCAATCCAAAGGGAAGAGCCACAAACTGGTAATGCTTGTTCAGAAAGGCGAACCTCAGGAACTGATGGTGATCTTTGTGGATAGGAATATGCAGGTACGCATCCTTTAAATCCACGGTAGTCATATATTGACCCTCCTGGATCATTGGTAAGATTGTCCGAATGGTTTCCATTTTGAATGATGGAACTCTGAGGAATTTGTTTAGGATTTTTAAGTCCAGGATTGGCCTGAAAGTTCCTTCCTTTTTGAGTAAAAACCCAGTCCTTGTTCTGCCGTTGGAACTGGGTGTGTCACTCCCATTTTTAGAAGGTCTTCTACGCAGCGTAAGAATGCCTGTCTCTTTGTCTGGTCTAAAGCGAGACCATGTTGGTTTGGGCTGGGAAGCGTTACCCTCTTGCTTAGCGGCTGTAGAGGTTGAAGCAGATCCATTCCTGAAATTGCGAAAGGAACGAAAATTAGCCTTGTTTTTAGCTTTGAAGGGTCTATCTTGTGGAAGGGCATGGCCCTTTCCCCCAGTGATATCTGAAATAATCTCTTTCAACTCTGGCCCGAATAGGGTCTTACCCTTGAAAGGAATATTAAGCAATTTTGTTTTGTACGACAAGTCCGCCGACCATGATTTTAGCCAAAGCGCTTTGCGTGTCACAATGGCAAAACCAGAATTTTTCGCTGCTAATTTAGCTAACTGAAAAGCGGCATCTGTGATGAAAGAATTAGCCAACTTCAGGGTGTGAATTCGTCCATGACCTCATCATAAGAAGTCTCCTTCTGGAGCGAGTTTTCCAGTTCCTCAAACCAAAAAGCCGCTGCAGTGGTTACAGGAATAATGCAAGAAATTGGTTGAAGAAGGAAACCTTGTTGAACAAATATTCTCTTAAGTAAACCTTCTAATTTTTTATCCATAGGATCTTTGAAAGCGCAACTGTCTTCTATTGGTATAGTCGTGCGCTTGGCTAGTGTTGAAATTGCCCCCTCTACCTTAGGGACCGTCTGCCACGCGTCCCTTCTAGGGTCAACAATGGGGAACATTTTCTTAAATATAGGAGGGGGAACGAAGGGTACACCTGGTCTCTCTCACTCCCTAGTCACAATATCCGCCACTCTCTTAGGGATCGGAAACGCGTCAGTGTGTACCGGGACCTCTAAGAATTTGTCCATTTTACACAATTTTTCTGGGACCACCAAGGGGTCACAATCATCTAGCGTAGCCAAGACCTCCTTAAGCAGGGCGCGGAGGTGTTCTAGCTTAACTTTAAATGCTATGGTATCTGGATCTGCCTGCTGAAAAACTTTTCCTGTGTCAGAAATTTCTCCCTCAGACAGACCCTCCCTCACCGCCAAGTCAGATTGTTGTGAGGGCACTACAGATAAATTATCCAATGCGTCTGATTGCTCATTCTCTGTATTTAAAACAGAATTTATGCTTACCTGATAAATTACTTTCTCCAACGGTGTGTCCGGTCCACGGCGTCATCCTTACTTGTGGGATATTCTCTTCCCCAACAGGAAATGGCAAAGAGTCCCAGCAAAGCTGGTCACATGATCCCTCCTAGGCTCCGCCCACCCCAGTCATTCGACCGACGGACAGGAGAAAATATATATAGGAGAAACCATATGATACCGTGGTGACTGTAGTTAGAGAAAATAATTCATCAGACCTGATTAAAAAACCAGGGCGGGCCGTGGACCGGACACACCGTTGGAGAAAGTAATTTATCAGGTAAGCATAAATTCTGTTTTCTCCAACATTGGTGTGTCCGGTCCACGGCGTCATCCTTACTTGTGGGAACCAATACCAAAGCTTTAGGACACGGATGAAGGGAGGGAGCAAATCAGGTCACCTAAATGGAAGGCACCACGGCTTGCAAAACCTTTCTCCCAAAAATAGCCTCCGAAGAAGCAAAAGTATCAAATTTGTAAAATTTGGCAAAAGTGTGCAGTGAAGACCAAGTCGCTGCCTTACATATCTGGTCAACAGAAGCCTCGTTCTTGAAGGCCCATGTGGAAGCCACAGCCCTAGTGGAGTGAGCTGTGATTCTTTCAGGAGGCTGCCGTCCGGCAGTCTCATAAGCCAATCGGATAATGCTTTTAAGCCAAAAGGAAAGAGAGGTAGAAGTCGCTTTTTGACCTCTCCTTTTACCAGAATAAACAACAAACAAGGAAGATGTTTGTCTGAAATCTTTAGTAGCCTCTAAATAGAATTTTAGAGCACGGACTACGTCCAAATTGTGTAACAAACGTTCCTTCTTTGAAACTGGATTCGGACACAAAGAAGGTACAACTATCTCCTGGTTAATATTTTTGTTGGAAACAACTTTCGGAAGAAAACCAGGCTTAGTACGCAAAACCACCTTATCTGCATGGAACACCAGATAGGGCGGAGAACACTGCAGAGCAGATAACTCTGAAACTCTTCTAGCAGAAGAAATTGCAACCAAAAACAAAACTTTCCAAGATAATAACTTAATATCTACGGAATGTAAGGGTTCAAACGGAACCCCTTGAAGAACTGAAAGAACTAGATTTAGACTCCAGGGAGGAGTCAAAGGTCTGTAAACAGGCTTGATCCTAACCAGAGCCTGAACAAATGCTTGAACATCTGGCACAGCTGCCAGTCTTTTGTGAAGTAAAACAGATAAAGCAGAGATCTGTCCCTTCAGAGAACTTGCAGATAATCCTTTCCCCAAACCTTCTTGTAGAAAGGATAGAATCTTAGGAATTTTTATCTTGTTCCATGGGAATCCTTTAGATTCACACCAACAGATATATTTTTTCCATATTTTATGGTAAATTTTTCTAGTTACAGGCTTTCTAGCCTGAATCAGAGTATCTATTACAGAATCTGAAAACCCACGCTTTGATAAAATCAAGCGTTCAATCTCCAAGCCGTCAGTTGGAGGGAAACCAGATTCGGATGTTCGAATGGACCCTGAACAAGAAGGTCCTGTCTCAAAGGTAGCTTCCATGGTGGAGCCGATGACATATTCACCAGGTCTGCATACCAAGTCCTGCGTGGCCACGCAGGAGCTATCAAGATCACCGAGGCCCTCTCCTGATTGATCCTGGCTACCAGCCTGGGGATGAGAGGAAACAGTGGGAATACATAAGCTAGGTTGAAGGTCCAAGGTGCTACTAGTGCATCTACTAGGGTCGCCTTGGGATCCCTGGATCTGGACCCGTAGCAAGGAACCTTGAAGTTCTGACGAGACGCCATCAGATCCATGTCTGGAATGCCCCATAATTGAGTTATTTGGGCAAAGATTTCCGGATGGAGTTCCCACTCCCCCGGATGGAATGTCTGACGACTCAGAAAATCCGCTTCCCAATTTTCCACTCCTGGGATGTGGATCGCAGACAAGTGGCAGGAGTGATCCTCCGCCCATTGAATTATCTTGGTCACTTCTTTCATCGCCAGGGAAGTCCTTGTTCCCCCCTGATGATTGATATATGCAACGGTCGTCATGTTGTCTGACTGAAACCTTATGAATTTGGCCTTTGCTAGTTGAGGCCAAGCTCTGAGAGCATTGAATATCGCTCTCAGTTCCAGAATGTTTATCGGGAGAAGAGACTCTTCCCGAGACCATAGACCCTGAGCTTTCAGGGATTCCCAGACCGCGCCCCAGCCCACTAGGCTGGCGTCGGTCGTGACAATGACCCACTCTGGTCTGCGGAAGCTCATTCCCTGTGACAGATTGTCCAGGGTCAGCCACCAACGGAGTGAATCTCTGGTCTTTTGATCTACTTGAATCGTCGGAGACAAGTCTGTATAATCCCCATTCCACTGTCTGAGCATGCACAGTTGTAATGGTCTTAGATGAATTCGTGCAAAAGGAACTATGTCCATTGTTGCAACCATCAATCCTATTACTTCCATGCACTGCGCTATGGAAGGACGAGGAACAGAATGAAGTACTTGACAAGAGCTTAGAAGTTTTGATTTTCTGACCTCTGTCAGAAAAATCCTCATTTCTAAGGAATCTATTATTGTTCCCAAGAAGGGAACTCTTGTTGACGGGGACAGAGAACTTTTTTCTTTGTTCACCTTCCATCCGTGAGATCTGAGAAAGGCTAGGACGATGTCCGTATGAGCCTTTGCTTTTGACAGGGACGACGCTTGAATCAGGATGTCGTCCAAGTAAGGTACTACTGCAATGCCCCTTGGTCTTAGAACCGCTAGAAGGGACCCTAGTACCTTTGTGAAAATCCTTGGAGCAGTGGCTAATCCAAATGGAAGTGCCACAAACTGGTAATGCTTGTCCAGAAAAGCGAACCTTAGGAACTGATGATGTTCCTTGTGGATAGGAATATGTAGGTACGCATCCTTTAAATCCACGCTAGTCATAAATTGATTTTCCTGGATAGTAGGTAGGATCGTTCGAATAGTTTCCATTTTGAACGATGGTACCCTGAGAAATTTGTTTAGGATCTTTAGATCCAAAATTGGTCTGAATGTTCCCTCTTTCTTGGGAACTATGAACAGATTGGAATAAAATCCCATTCCTTGTTCTCTTATTGGAACTGGATGTATCACTCCCATCTTTAACAGGTCTTCTACACAATGTAAGAATGCCTGTCTCTTTATTTGGTTTGAAGATAATTGAGACCTGTGGAACCTTCCCCTTGGGGGTAGTTCCTTGAATTCCAGGAGATAACCTTGAGAAACTATTTCTAGCGCCCAAGGATCCTGAACATCTCTTGCCCAAGCCTGAGCAAAGAGAGAAAATCTGCCCCCCACTAGATCCGGTCCCGGATCGGGGGCTATCCCTTCATGCTGTTTTGGTAGCAGTGGTAGGCTTCTTGGCCTGCTTACCCTTGTTCCAGCCTTGCATTGGTTTCCAGGCTGGTTTGGGTTGTGAAGTATTACCCTCTTGCTTAGAGGATACAGAATTAGAGACTGGTCCGTTTCTGCGAAAGGGACGAAAATTAGGCTTATTATTAGCCTTAAAAGACCTATCCTGTGGGAGGGCGTGGCCCTTTCCCCCAGTGATGTCTGAAATAATCTCTTTCAAATCAGGTCCAAATAATGTTTTACCTTTGAAAGGAATGTTAAGCAATTTTGTCTTGGAAGACACATCCGCTGACCAAGACTTTAGCCAAAGCACTCTGCGTGCCACGACAGCAAACCCTGAATTTTTCGCCGCTAATCTAGCTAATTGCAAAGCGGCATCTAAAACAAAAGAGTTAGCCAATTTAAGTGCTTGAACTCTGTCCATAACCTCCTCATACGAAGATTCTTTACTGAGCGATTTTTCTAGTTCCTCGAACCAGAAACACGCTGCCGTAGTGACAGGAACAATGCATGAAATTGGTTGTAGAAGGTAACCTTGCTGTACAAAAATCTTTTTAAGCAAACCCTCTAATTTCTTATCCATAGGATCTTTAAAAGCACAACTATTTTCGATAGGAATAGTAGTGCGTTTGTTTAGAGTAGAAACCGCCCCCTCGACCTTGGGGAATGTCTGCCATAAGTCCTTTCTAGGGTCGACTATAGGAAATAATTTCTTAAATATAGGGGGGGGGAACAAAAGGTATGCCGGGCCTTTCCCACTCTTTATTTACTATGTCCGCCACCCGCTTGGGTATAGGAAAAGCGTCGGGGGGCACCGGAACCTCTAGGAACTTGTCCATCTTACATAATTTCTCTGGAATGACCAAATTGTCACAATCATCCAGAGTAGATAACACCTCCTTAAGCAGTGCGCGGAGATGTTCTAATTTAAATTTAAATGTCACAACATCAGGTTCAGCTTGATGAGAATTTTTTCCTGAATCTGAAATTTCTCCATCAGACAAAACCTCCCTCATGGCCCCTTGAGATTGGTGTGAGGGTATGTCAGAACAGTTATCATCAGCGTCCTCTTGCTCTTCAGTGTTTAAAACAGAGCAATCGCGCTTTCTCTGATAAGTAGGCATTTTGGATAAAAGATTTGCTATGGAGTTATCCATTACAGCCGTTAATTGTTGCATGGTAATAAGTATTGGCGCACTAGATGTACTAGGGGCCTCCTGTGTGGGCATAACTGGTGTAGACACAGTAGGGGATGATGTAGTATCATGTTTACTCCCCTCATTTGAGGAATCATCTTGGGCAATATCATTATCTGTTGCAATACTGTCCTTACTTTGTTTGGACACTATGGCACAATTATCACATAAATTTAAATGGGGAGACACATTGGCTTTCATACATATAGAACATAGCTTATCTGATGGTACAGACATGTTAAACAGGCTTAAACTTGTCAACAAAGCACAAAAAACGTTTTAAAATAAAACCGTTACTGTCACTTTAAATTTCAAACTGAAAACACTTTATTACTGAATATGTGAAAAAGTATGAAGGAATTGTTCAAAATTCACCAAAATTTCACCACAGTGTCTTAAAGCATTAAAAGTATTGCACACCAAATTTCAGAGCTTTAACCCTTAAATTAACGGAACCGGAGCCGTTTTTACATTTAACCCCTATACAGTCCCAGAATGAGGCTCTGTCTATAACTAGAAAGGCCCCCATCTGAAAAAGGTGTCCAACACAGTGCCTGCCGTTTTTCTAAACGTTCCCCAAGATTATAATACCAATAATTAGTTAGAATCTGCATAATATGCCTAGTAAAGCAACTGTTTTAGCCCAGAAAAATGTCTACCAGTTTTTAAGCCCTTTTTGAAGCCCTTTATTCTTTTATGTTTAACTAAGAAAATGGCTTACTGGTCCCCATGAGGGGAAATGACAGCCTTCCAGCATTACATGGTCTTGTTAGAAATATGGCTAGTCATACCTTAAGCAGAAAAGACTGCTAACTGTTTCCCCCAACTGAAGTTACTTCATCTCAACAGTCCTGTGTGGAAACAGCAATTGATTTCAGTTACTGTCTGCTAAAATCATCTTCCTCTTACAAACAGAAATCTTCATCCTTTTCTGTTTCAGAGTAAATAGTACATACCAGCACTATTTTAAAATAACAAACACTTGATAGAAGAATAAAACTACATTTAAACACCAAAAAACTCTTAACCATCTCCGTGGAGATGTTGCCTGTGCAACGGCAAAGAGAATGACTGGGGTGGGCGGATCCTAGGAGGGATCATGTGACCAGCTTTGCTGGGACTCTTTGCCATTTCCTGTTGGGGAAGAGAATATCCCACAAGTAAGGATGACGCCGTGGACCGGACACACCAATGTTGGAGAAAACTGAGCTATCGCACTTCCTTGGAAATGCTGGCAGTTTGGATAAAAATGCTGCAAGAGAATTATCCATTACTGCTGCTAACTGTTGCAAAGTAATAGGGATCGATGCGCTAGAGGTACTGGGCATCGCTTGCGCGGGCATAGCTGGTGTCGACACAGGAGGAGAGAGTACTATCCTCACTACCTTCTGCTAAAGAATCATCTTGGGCTACATTTTTAAGTGTCACTGCATGGTCCTTAAACTGCTTAGACGCTATAGCACACTTTAAACACAAATGCAATGGGGGTACTGCCATGGCTTTTAAACACACAGAACAAGGGCTATCTGAAGGCTCAGACATGTTTGACAGACTTAGACAGCACTATAATGCAAGAAAAATTACTTTTTGAAAAAACGTTACTGTGTCTTTAAATAATAAAAAGCACACACTTTTTTACCAAAACATCAAAGAAACATCCAATCTTAATGAAATTTTTACCACATTATCCTAATGCTTTGGAATGATTGCACACAATTTTTCAAATCAATTAACCCCTTATTGCCCAAACCGGAGCTAAAGAGAGCAGTCAACCGGTTGTAAACACTACAGCACTATGCCACAGCTTCTACTGTGGCGTTTACCTTCCTTAGGGATTATTTGAAGAAGAAATAAGCCTCTCTGAAGTCCTCTCTGAAGTCTCTGGACTCTACACGTGAAGCTGCATGAACTGTCAAGCAAAACAACTGCGCAACTGAGGCGCGAAAATGAGGCCCCCTCCCTCTTCATTCCAGAGTGATGGGGCCTCTGAGATAGATTAGGTGTCTAATAAAGTGCCAGGCGAATAAAAAAAAACATAAGTGTTTTATAAGTCTAAAAACACCAGATTCAATATGAAATCATGCTAATAAAGCAATCGATTGAGCCCAAAATAGTGTCCACCAGTATTTAAGCCCTTAATCTAAGCCATCCTTCTATACTGAGTCTGAGAAAATGGCTTACCTTCCCCCATGGGGATACCTGTCAATCTTCTAGCATTACTGGGTCTTGTTGCAAACTGTTCCCCCCAACTGAAGTTCTCCGGTATTCAACAGTCCTGCGTGGGAACAGCAATGGATTTTAGTTACTCTCAGCAGAAATCTTCATCACTTTCTGAACAGAGTAAATAGTACAAACCGGCACTATTATAAAATAACAAACTTTTGATTGAAGAAATAAAAACTACAAATCTAACACCACAAACTCTTTACCCTCCCGTGGAGATGCTACTTGTTAGAGCGGCAAAGAGAATGACTGGGGGGGCGGAGCCTGAGGGGAGCTATATGAACAGCTCTGCTGTGTGCTCTCTTTGCCACTTCCTGTAGGGATTGAGAATATCCCACAACGAAGGATGAAGCCGTGGACCGGATACACCAATGTAAGAGAAAGAAGCAGACGCTGTTGAAGAACATGGCGTCACCTGTGCAGGCGTTAAAGGCTGTGACACTTGGGGAGAAATATGCAGTATACCCTGAATTCGATCAGTCTGAGGACATTAATTAGATATATCTTTATGAAAGAAAATTTGATCTTTACACTGTAAAGCCCTTTCAATGCAAGAGGGACAAAGCGTAACAGGGGGTTCCACAATAGCATCTAAACACATAGAACATGTACTCTGTTCAAGGTCATCCATGATAACAGATGCAAATGCAAGCTTAGTCAAATACTGAAATTATAATTTAAAAATTCAGTAGACTGAGTTTTAAAAATAAAAATACTTTTTGTACTGTGTCTTAAAGAAGAAAACTTCTGTAAAAGATCGATATATAATGTGTAGAGATAAGGCTGTATATACTTATACCCCACTCCCTGTACGAGTCATAAAATTCACATTGGATTGAATTGCAAAACAAAAAATAGACAGTCACCCTGCCGCAGCTCTGCTGCAGCTCCTACCTGCCTCCACAACCACTCGTTAACCCCTAAGACCGGCTTCCCTAAGATCGCCTGTCATATGCTACAGGACGCAATCTTAGGAGCCGTGAGGAGATGCGACCGGAACTCAGTTGAAAGGAAACTGCGCAGCTAAGCGCGCGGCATCAAGCCCCGTCCATCGTGGGCGTAACATGTTCACACAAACCCCGGGAAAATAAAGGAAAGTACCGCCATGTACCGGAACCCTGTACAAACACTCAAGCACTAAATCTTAGTTGTACCGTTCTTAGGAACCAGATCCCCAGCGTCAGCCACCTCTATATGACTTTCCTAATAAACATAATCAATGAGTCAAGCCCATTAACACAGGTATATACCCACATAATGTCCCAGCGCTTCTAGGTGAAAACGAATGCCAGAGTGTCTGGATGTTAAGCAGTATGTCGGCTCTCCTTAATGAGAACCCACATACTGTTCAATGTCACAGCCAGAGAACAGTCGAATCTGAGATATGCTGCAGGGCCCCATAGTAAAAGACTGCCCTTACCTCCATGCTGAGGAACAGCATGATATTTTCACAATGTCAAGAGGTCCACTCTTCCTCCTGAGGTCCTGTGAAAGCAGAAGGATCTTAGTTAATACTCTCTAAGATCACATACTGAAAGGCAGCACAAGAATGGGAGGCACAGTGAAGCTAAAACTCCACCAGTTCCCACAGCCTGAAACTCTTGATTGAAGAATACAAACTCACACCTCACTTTACCTCTTCCTATCACTAACACAGGCAAAGAGAATGACTGGGTTGGGGGGGGAAGGTAGGAGCTATTTATGCAGCTCTGCTGTGGAGCTCTTTGCCTCCTCCTGCTGACCCGGAGGCGATATCCCATAAGTAAGGATGAAATCCGTGGACTCATCATATCTTGTAAAAGAAAGAACCTTGGCATTAGATGACGTCGAAATAACCTTAGGATTTTCCCGAAGATATAACTCCCGAACAAATCAAACCCTACTCAAAAGGTCTATTGGGTCATCTACTAGCGCAGTCGTCTTGACTGAAGATATAATTCTGAAAAGAGCCCACAGGGCTCTCCGTCCCAAACCAAAATCGATATCATCTCCTAGAGATATAATTATATGCTTCCTCAACTTCAGTGTCAAAGAAGAAATTTGGCAAGCTGCCAGGTCACACTCCAACATAGAATATCAGGAGGAAGCATTGCAAATCTTTCAGGACCTCAGTCCTTATATCATTTAAAAGAGAAGGGATTTGCACTTCATTACAAAGACTCTTCAAGATTGAAAAATTAAATATAGAGAGAATCACATTGTAAAGCAGATAACTCGGAAACTCTACGAGCCGAGGAAATAGCTACCAAAAAAAGAACTTTCCAAGATAAAAGTTTGATATCTATGGAATGAAGAGGTTCAAACGGAGAACCTTAAGAACCAGATTTAAGCTCCATGGCGGAGCAACAGGTTTAAACAAAGGCTTGATTCTAACTAAAGCCTGACAAAATGCCTGAACGTCTGGAACATCTGCCAGACGCTTGTGCAAAAGGATAGACAGGGCAGAAATCTGTCCCTTTAAGGAACTAGCTGACAATCCTTTTTCCAAACCTTCTTGGAGAAAGGATAATATCCTGGGAATCCTGACCTTACTCCATGAGTAACCTTTGGATTCACACCAAAAAAGATATTTACGCCATATCTTATGGTAAATTTTCCTGGTGGCAGGCTTTCGTGCCTGTATTAAGGTATCAATGACTGACTCGGAGAAGCCAAGCTTTGATAAAATCAAGCGTTCAATCTCCAGGCAGTCAGTCTCAGAGAAATTAGATTTGGATGATTGAAAGGACCTTGTAGTACAAGGTCTTGTCTTAACGGCAGAGTCCAAGGTGGAAAGGATGACATGTCCACTAGATCTGCATACCAGGTCCTGCGTGGCCACGCAGGCGCTATCAAGATCACTGATGCTCTCTCCTGCTTGATCTTGGCAATCAGACGAGGGAGCAGAGGAAACGGTGGAAACACATAAGCCAGGTTGAAAGACCAGGGCGCTGCTAGAGCATCTATCAGCGTCGCCTTGGGATCCCTGGACCTGGATCCATAAACAAGGAAGCTTGGCGTTCTGGCGAGACGCCATGAGATCCAGCTCTGGTTTGCCCCAACGATGAACCAATTGTGCAAACACCTCCGGATGGAGTTCCCACTCCCCCGGATGAAAAGTCTGACGACTTAGAAAATCCGCCTTCCAGTTCTCTACACCTGGGATATGGATAGCTGACAGGTGGCAGGAGTGAATCTCTACCCAGCGAATTATCTTTGAGACTTCTAACATCGCTAGGGAACTCCTTGTTCCCCCTTGATGGTTGATGTAAGCCACAGTCGTGATGTTGTCCGACTGAAATCTGATGTACCTCAGAGCTGCTAACTGAGGCCAAGTCTGAAGAGCATTGAATATCGCTCTCAGTTCCAGAATATTTATTGGAAGGAGTGTCTCCTCCTGAGTCCACGATCCCTGAGCCTTCAGGGAATTCCAGACTGCACCCCAACCTAGAAGGCTGGCATCTGTTGTTACAATTGTCCAATCTGGCCTGCGAAAGGTCATACCTTTGGACAGATGGACCCAAGATAGCCACCAGAGAAGAGAATCCCTGGTCTCTTGATCCAGATTTAGTAGAGGGGACAAATCTGTGTAATCCTCATTCCACTGACTGCGCATTCAGAGTTGCAGCGGTCTGAGATGTAGGCGTGCAAACGGCACTATGTCCATTGCCGCTACCATTAAGCCGATTACTTCCATGCACTGAGCCACCGAAGGGCGAGGAATGGAATAAAGCACACGGCAGGATTTTAGAAGTTTTGATAACCTGGACTCCGTCAGGTAAATTTTCATTTCTACAGAATCTATCAGAGTCCCTAGGAAGGAAACTCTTGTGAGGGGGGATAGAGAACTCTTTTCCTCGTTCACCTTCCACCCATGCGACCTCAGAAATGCCAACACTATGTCCGTATGAGACTTGGCAATTTGGAAGTTTGACGCCTGAATCAGGATGTCGTCTAAATAAGGAGCCACTGCTATGCCCCGCAACCTTAGGACCGCCAGAAGCGACCCCAGAACCTTCGTAAAAATTCTTGGGGCTGTAGCTAACCCAAAGGGAAGAGCTACAGACTGCCTGTCTAGAAAGGCAAACCTGAGAAACCGATGATGATCTTTGTGTATCGGAATGTGAAGATAAGCATCCTTTAAATCCACTGTAGTCATGTACTGACCCTCCTGGATCATAGGTAGGATGGTACGAATAGTCTCCATCTTGAATGATGGAACTCTGAGGAATTTGTTTAAGATCTTTAGATCCAAAATTGGTCTGAAGGTTCCCTCTTTTTGGGGAACCACAAACAGATTTGAGTAAAATCCCTGTCCCTGTTCCTCCTTTGGAACTGGATGGATCACTCCCATAACTAGGAGGTCTTGTACACAGTGTAAGAATGCCTCTCTCTTTATCTGGTTTGCAGATAATTGTGAAAGGTGAAATCTCCCTTTTGGGGGGGAAGCTTTGAAGTCCAGAAGATATCCCTGGGATATAATTTCCAATGCCCAGGGATCCTGGACATCTCTTGCTCACGCCTGGGCGAAGAGCGAAAGCCTGCCCCCTACTAGATCCGTTACCGGATAGGGGGCCGTTCCTTCATGCTGTCTTAGAGGCAGCAGCAGGCTTTTTGGCCTGCTTACCTTTGTTCCAGGTCTGGTTAGGTCTCCAGAACGTCTTGGACCGAGCAAACGTTCCCTCTTATTTTGCATTAGAGGAAGTTGATGCTGCACTTGCCTTGAAGTTTCGAAAGGCACGAAAATTAGACTGTTTGGCCCTTGATTTGGACCTATCCTGAGGAAGGGCATGACCTTTTCCTCCAGTGATATCAGCAATAATTTCCTTCAAACCAGGCCCGAATAGGGTCTGCCCCTTGAAGGGAATGTTAAGCAGCTTAGACTTTGAAGTAACGTCAGCTGACCATGATTTAAACCATAGCGCTCTGCGCGCCTGGATAGCAAAACCAGAATTCTTAGCCGTTAGTTTAGTCAAATGAACAATGGCATCAGAAACAAAAGAATTGGCTAGCTTAAGTGCTCTAAGCTTGTCAAGTATGTCATCCAATGGAGTCGCTACCTGTAAAGCCTCTTCCAGAGACTCAAACCAGAACGCCGCAGCAGCAGTGACTGGGGCAATGCATGCAAGGGGCTGTAGGATAAAACCTTGTTGAAGAAACATTTTCTTAAGGTAACCCTCTAACTTTTTATCCATTGGATCTAAGAAAGCACAACTGTCCTCGACAGGGATATTAGTACGCTTTGCTAGAGTAGAAACTGCTCCCTCCACCTTAGGAACTGTCTGCCATAAGTCCCGTGTGGTGGCGTCTATTGGAAACATTTTTCTAAAAATAGGAGGGGGAGAGAACGGCACACCTGGTCTATCCCATTCCTTAGTAATAATTTCTGTAAACCTTTTAGGTATCGGAAAAACATCAGTAAACACCGGCACTGCATAGTATTTATCCAGTCTACACAATTTCTCTGGCACTGCAATTGTATCACAGTCATTCAGAGCAGCTAAAACCTTCCTGAGCAACACGCAGAGGTGTTCAAGCTTAAATTTAAATGTAGAAATATCAGAATCAGGTTGCATCATCTTCCCTGAGTCAGAAACATCAACCACAGACTGAAGCTCTCCTTCCTCAGCTTCTGCATATTGTGAGGCAGTATCAGACATGGTTCTTAAAGCGTCAGTATGCTCTGTATTTAGTCTAACTCCAGAGCTATCTCGCTTTCCTCTAACTTCAGGTAGTCTGGCTAATACCGCTGACAGTGTATTATCCATGACTGCCGCCATGTCTTGTAAAGTAAACGCTATGGGCGCCCTGGATGTACTTGGCGCCATTTGAGCGTGAGTCCCTTGAGCGGGAGTCAAAGGGTCTGACACGTGGGGAGAGTTAGTCGGCATAACTTCCCCCTCTGGTGATAAATTTTTTAAAGACAGAATATGATCTTTATTGCTTAAAGTGAAATCAGTACATTTGGTACACATTCTAAGAGGGGGTTCCACCATGGCTTTTAAACATAATGAACAAGGAGTTTCCTCTATGTCAGACATGTTTACACAGACTAGCAATGAGACCAACAAGCTTGGAAAACACTTTAATTCAAGTTAACAAGCAAATATAAAAAACGGTACTGTGCCTTTAAGAGAAACAAATTTTGTCAGAATTTGAGAAACAGTGAAAAAAGGCAGTAAATCAAACAAAATTTTTAGAGTGTGTATAATAAGCTAGCAGAGCATTGCACCCACTTGCAAATGGATGATTAACCCCTAAATTCAAAAAACGGATCAAAAAACATTTTTTAACAGTCACAACAAACTGCCACAGCTCTGCTGTGGCCCTACCTTCCCAAATAAACGACTTTGGAAAGCCTCTGAGCCCTTTAGAGATGTCCTATAGCATTCAGGGGACTCCTGGAGAAAGCTGGATGTCTCAGTCTGTAATTTTAACTGCGCAAAAAAGCGCTAATTTAGGCCCCTGCCACTCATACTACAACAGGCAAAATTTAAGCCAGCCATGTGTAAAAAACTAGGCCCCAATAAAGTTTTATCACCAAAGTATATATAAAAACGCTTAAACATACCAGCAAACATTTTCTACTGCAAATTTATAAGAGTATTACCTCTGAAAGTAAGCATGATGCCAGTCGCTATTAAATCACTGTATCCAGGCTTACCTTACATAAATCCGGTATCAGCAGCATTTTCTAGCATTTACAGCTCTAGAAAAAAATTTAACTGCACATACCTCAGAGCAGGATAACCTGCACGCCATTCTCCCGCTGAAGTTACCTCTCTCCTCAGTCATATGTGAGAACAGCAATGGATCTTAGTTACAATCTGCTAAGATCATAGAAAACGCAGGCAGTTTCTTATTCTATTTACTGCCTGGGATAAAATAGTACAACTCCGGTACCATTTAAAAATAACAAACTTTTGATTGAAGAAAAAAACTAACTATATTTCACCACTTCTCTCTTACTACCTCCATGCGTGTTGAGAGTTGGAAGAGAATGACTGGATATGGCAGTTAGGGGAGGAGCTATATAACAGCTCTGCTGTGGGTGTCCTCTTGCAACTCCCTGTTGGGAATGAGAATATCCCACAAGTAATGGATGATCTGTGGACTGGATACACCTTACAAGAGAAAACATATAGATAAATGTTTAAAAAACTGTGATTATTGTCACAACATTTAAAACGAAGGCACTATGCAAAAATGATGAAAAAACACTAAGCATAAGAACCGCAATGCGGTGAAACTGGAAACGTGGCTTGCTCCACTTAGGTGATCTAGATAAAACGGTCACCACTGCGAAATTAGAACAGAAACAAGGGGAGCCTCATAGTGAACTCTGTGGCATAATTGGCAGTATGAAGAAAGGAATCAAACTCACAATTCTGTTGACCCTCGTAAGTGCTGGAAAGCAGGCTGAAACTCACAGTGATCAGCTCACTGGTCATGTATGTGACAGTGGAAACCTCTGTGGGTTTCATCCAGGAAATCTGAATCAGCTGCTTTAGTCAAGTTGTGCTGGTAACTGGAGACTATACATAAAGTGAATCATGTGCAGGAAAAAAATCTTAACAGCAAATGTTTACGGATTTGGATCAGAAATTGTGCAAACAGCGTGATAGAGGTAAAATAAAAACACTTATTAGCTGCAACGCGTTTCTCAACTAGTTACTGGTCGTTTCATTAGGCTTAATGAAAACAACAAGTTAAAAATGGCTATATAAGCCTAACATTACATTATTGGACCACTTCAAATACAAAGTGACCAATCCTGATTATAAACCTGCACATGTTAATTAATATCATCTCTAAAGATATATTAATTTAAAATTTAGATATAAACATAAAATATGTTGGTAAGTAGTAGCCCGTATTCAATAAAGGCTAATAATTGCAAACCTTGCAATAAAATAAACAGACAAATTTGTTACAAAATTGCATCCGCAAAAATCAATAAGAGACACTCAGATTTAACAGTATAAGAAACCTCAATTGAAATAGTACATAAACAAGGGTCTAATAAAAACCTACATACATATTAAACTTTCCAAAAAATAGGTAATAGAAGAATTAATAGAAACAACTTGAAAGTCGTACAAGACATGCAATCGCCTAAAGTGACAATGGTAATGTTTAGAAGAGATCTATGTGTATCTATTTCTATAATTAAAAAAATTCTATATGTGTTTAGTAAAAATAATTTGTTAAAAAAAAATAATTTGGAAATGTCAAAAATGTTGAGGAAATAGCCTAATCCGTTGTGTCTGATATCGGACCCCAAATGAATTGGTGCAGACATATACAAGCGTAAGTTCATCAAAAAAATACTTGTAGCACTTAAAAAGACCCTATGTGTACTAAGAACTATTAGGGAAATTTTAAACTAAGATGCAACAAGATGGGATGTAATGTATTGTATGTTAGTTTATATGAACAAATATGTCAATATGTGAATATTAGTTCATAGAAAAAACAATCATTATGGAGAAATATAAAATGAAAACGGGGGCAAATTTGTGGAAAGGATATATATATATACACACAGTATCTCACAAAAGTGAGTACACCCCTCACATGTGATATTTTATTATATCTTTTCATGTGACAACACTGGGAAAAATGACACTTTGCTACAATGTAAAGTAGTTAGTGTACAGCAGGGGTGGGCAAGAGGTAGATTGCAGTCTTATTTACATATACAACCAAAGACAGTTGCAAAAAAAGGGGTACACCTGCAGCACTCTAATCCCACAATAATTATTATGAGTATAGCGTGGTGTGTGTGAAAAAAATACAAGTCATTAAAACATCAAACTTTGATAGATATAATTAAAAATGGGCACTCTTTAAAAACAACTAGAGAACTATATGGTTGTTCATTATAAACTTCCCTGGATTTAATTTGAACCAGGATAAATTAAGGTATAAACTTGTCAGTTGTACTTTGGGTTACACCGAGCTCGTCTATGTTTACTCCGGATTCTTTTAGTTAATAGCTTTGAAACGTATGAAGCTGTTTAATCAGACATTATAGCAGTGTTTGGTGCAAACAGTAAAATCTAGTAACAACAACATAGTATTTATTCTTGGACCAATATGCTGGTAGGTTCTGCACTTTTTTTATAGTGAATAAAGTACCCCCTAGTTACTTCTAAAGTAGCATTTGGAGATTGTTATGATATCTCCTTAAAAAAAATAATTTATGCTTACATGATAAATTTCTTTCTTTTGCGATGTACCGAGTCCACGGTTTCATCCTTACTTGTGGGATATTATTATTCCTAACAGGAAGTGGCAAAGAGAGCACCACAGCAGAGCTGTCTATATAGCTTCCCCCTTAACTCCACCCCCCAGTCATTCGACCGAAGGCCAAGGAAGAAAAAGGAGAAACTATAAGGTGCAGAGGTGACTGTTTTCAATAAAAAATACTATCTGTCAGGCTGGATTGGCTTTTTCTAAAACAAACCCTATTTGGGTTTGGATTTGATCAAGAAATGGTAGGAAAGATTTTTGCCCTTTATAATAAACCACAAGCTAGAATTAAGTTGAACGACACTACCTCTGATACATTACAGATTTCAAACGGAACCAGGCAGGGCTGCCCACTTTCACCGCTACTTTTTGTACTTTCAATGGAGATACTAGCTTCTTATGTGAGAAACAATGCAGACATTACAGGACACACTATAGGGAACACCGAATATAAAATAACATTATATGCGGATGACTTATTCGTCACCCTCACGAACCCTAACTCATCTATCCCTGCTCTCATGCAACTATTACGAACATACGGTCATTATTCTAACCTGCGAATTAATGTCGCAATATCGGAATTGCTGAGTGTTCATCTAGAACCTGCGACAATACAAAATATTCAAAAGCAGTTCCACTTTAGAATTCAAGAGAAAGCAATAAAATATCTCGGTGTCTACCTGTCCCCAGTCCAGCAGGAAACGTTAACATTGAATTATGAAGCCCTTATAATGCACATTACCTCCATGTTTAGAACATGGAGTGATAAATTTTTGTCATGGCTCGGTAGACTTAATGCAATTAAAATGATAATTTTACCCAAAATATTGTACCTTCTACAGACCCTGCCGATACCCCTCCCAGACCGTATGATATATCGTCTTCAGAAGATGTTAAATTCCTTCATATGGTCGCATCAACGACCACGAATCGCTACGGCCACTATATACCGCCCCAAAGAGTTAGGAGGATTGGGAGCCCCAAATATATTACACTATAGGTTTGCGACTTTCCTAGCTAGAATAGTGGACTGGTGCAAACATGCAGCCAGTAAAGAATGGGTTCAGCTGGAACATTATTTAACTACCACTACCACCTTAAGTGGCCAATGCTGGCTTCCTTCCAACCATAGAATAATATTAAGTACGACCCCAATAATCACAAGAGAAACCTACAAAGTTTGGGATACAACCATAAAGAAACACAAACATATTTCTACAATACACTCACCCTTAACCCCGATGTTAGGGAACCTCGCATGTCCAATACAACTTAAGACTTATGGCCAAGATATTGTGGGGATTAGCGACGCATTACCAGCCTATAAGTTTTTTCAAGGTGAGAAAGTTAAAACACAGACCGAGATTATCTCTGATTGTGGAGATATTTTTCAAAACTGGCTAGCACATTCCCAGATCCATCATTTTCTATCTACACACCCTTTCAAAACACAACTGACACGTGCTTTAACCCCTTTTGAAAACTTATGTACGGTACCGCTCCCTAGCAGAGGTATCCTCTCTCTCGCACATAAACAAATAGTAACATCTTACTCTAATTCCATGCCCACTTATGTGGCTAAATGGGAAAAAGAGACAAGAGAAACATTACCTACACAAACATGGTTATCTATATTCTCCCACATGAGTAAATCCTCCTCATCTATATCCACATTGGAAATGAACTTGAAATTAATGTGTAGGTGGTATTACACTCCAGTACGTTTGCACCAACTCTTCCCTAACACCCCAGCACTATGTTGGAGAGGCTGCCAAGACATAGGGACACCATTCCATATATGGTGGCACTGCCCAATAGCGAGGGATTATTGGGAATCCATAAGGAAAGAAATTGAAAAAGTGTTAAAAATCCCCCTGGCTCATAGTATTTGGATCTTCCTTTTTAACCATTTCCCCAAAATCAAGTGCAAGCTTAGACTTGCGTTATTAACGTTAATGATAAACTCAGCTAAAAAGCTAATACCCCTAAATTGGAAAAAAAGGAGCTCCCAACAATCAAAATGTGGAAAGATACAGTAACACATAACCTACACCTAGAGAGATACCACTATGGACAAACAAACCGATTAGATGACTACTCCTCTATTGGTTTTACATGGGAGGAATACTTAAACGCTGGATCGACTGACTCCCAAGCGATGTAGAATGCAGACATGACTGGGGGGAAGGGTGGTAGCCTGCTCTGACTGCAACTCAGGTCACAGGGCCCACTTGATTTTCCTACTTGGTAGTTTTACGGATTTTTGAGACTTGACAGGAATGCTTGATCTTAAGACTTTAAAGCAACTACTTTTATATGACGGCTGGTATCCTGGTGCAATATTAATATTAATATTATTGATATTGGTACAAAGTTATTAATAATATTGTAAGAGATAGCATGGTTACTATTACGATTGTCACTGTTATTATTTTCCTTTTTTTTTTATTATTGTTATCATCATCAAGGTATTCTCATTTACTGTTCACCTTCGTATTTATTTTGTTATTGCACTTTATCCTGCAAAGAAGGACATTACACTTTGTTTATTTTAATACGAAGAACTGACAAAACTACAGATCTAGTGATCGACACTTTCTTTGACTACAAATACAAAAAGGACCTTGGAAAGGGTCCTCAGCCTAAGGAGGCATATATCTCTTATTCTTGAATAACTATATTTTCAATGTAAAGCGACATTATGCTTCTGTATTTGAACTTGCAAGGATTGTGGCAATGTGTGCTTACACCTATGCTCTGTATCTTTTTCTTTTTCTTTAATAAAGCTTGTTTAAAATTAAAAAAAAAAAAAAAAATACTATCTGTCTTGAATAGACAGGGCGGGCCGTGGACTCGGTACATCGCAAAAGAAAGAAATTTATCAGGTAAGCATAACTTTTGTTTTCTTTTGCAAGATTTACCAAGTCCACGGTTTCATCCTTACTTGTGGGATACCAATACAAAAGCTTTAGGACACGGATGAAGGGAGGGACAAGACAGGAGCCTAAACGGAAGGCACCACTGCTTGCAAAACCTTTCTCCCAAAAATAGCCTCCGAAGAAGCAAAAGTATCAAGTTTGTAAAATTTGGAAAAGGTATGAAGCGAAGACCAAGTCGCAGCCTTACAAATCTGTTCAACAGAAGCATCATTTTTAAAAGCCCATGTGGAAGCCACCGCTCTAGTAGAGTGAGCAGTAATTCTTTCAGGAGGCTGCTGTCCAGCAGTCTCATAAGCCAAACAGATGATGCTTTTCAGCCAAAAGGAAAGAGAGGTAGCCGTAGCCTTTTGACCCCTACGTTTTCCAGAATAGAAAACAAACAAAGAAGATGTTTGACGAAAATCTTTGGTTGCCTGCAAATAGAACTTCAAAGCATGAACCACGTCCAAGTTGTGCAATAAACGTTCCTTCTTAGAAGGTTTAGGACACAGAGAAGGAACAACAATCTCCTGATTGATATTCCTGTTAGTAACAACCTTAGGGAGGAACCCAGGTTTGGTACGCAAAACCACCTTATCAGCATGGAAAACAAGATAAGGCGAGTCACATTGTAATGCAGATAATTCAGAAACCCTTCGAGCTGAAGAGATAGCAATTAGAAACAGAACTTTCCAAGATAGAAGCTTAATATCTATGGAATGCATGGGTTCAAACGGAACCCCCTGAAGAACTTTAAGAACTAAATTTAGACTCCATGGCGGAGCAACAGGTTTAAACACAGGTTTGATTCTAACTAAAGCCAGACAAAAAGCCCGAACGTCTGGGACATCTGCCAGACGCTTGTGCAATAGAATAGACAATATGTAGAGAAAAGAAATTTGTAGGCGCTAAAGGAACTGTGAACCCAGCTTAACTAGTGAATTCCCCTCCAAGAAAACAAATGTAGCAACAGCAATGTCAAAATTAAGTTAATCGATAAAAGCACGGGTATAAATAAACAGGGAGTGCAGAATTATTAGGCAAATGAGTATTTTGACCACATCATCCTCTTTATGCATGTTGTCTTACTCCAAGCTGTATAGGCTCGAAAGCCTACTACCAATTAAGCATATTAGGTGATGTGCATCTCTGTAATGAGAAGGGGTGTGGTCTAATGACATCAACACCCTATATCAGGTGTGCATAATTATTAGGCAACTTCCTTTCCTTTGGCAAAATGGGTCAAAAGAAGGACTTGACAGGCTCAGAAAAGTCAAAAATAGTGAGATATCTTGCAGAGGGATGCAGCACTCTTAAAATTGCAAAGCTTCTGAAGCGTGATCATCGAACAATCAAGCGTTTCATTCAAAATAGTCAACAGGGTCGCAAGAAGTGTGTGGAAAAACCAAGGCGCAAAATAACTGCCCATGAACTGAGAAAAGTCAAGCATGCAGCTGCCAAGATGCCACTTGCCACCAGTTTGGCCATATTTCAGAGCTGCAACATAACTGGAGTGCCCAAAAGCACAAGGTGTGCAATACTCAGAGACATGGCCAAGGTAAGAAAGGCTGAAAGACGACCACCACTGAACAAGACACACAAGCTGAAACGTCAAGACTGGGCCAAGAAATATCTCAAGACTGATTTTTCTAAGGTTTTATGGACTGATGAAATGAGAGTGAGTCTTGATGGGCCAGATGGATGGGCCCGTGGCTGGATTGGTAAAGGGCAGAGAGCTCCAGTCCGACTCAGACGCCAGCAAGGTGGAGGTGGAGTACTGGTTTGGGCTGGTATCATCAAAGATGAGCTTGTGGGGCCTTTTCAGGTTGAGGATGGAGTCAAGCTCAACTCCCAGTCCTACTGCCAGTTTCTGGAAGACACCTTCTTCAAGAAGTGGTACAGGAAGAAGTCTGCATCCTTCAAGAAAAACATGATTTTCATGCAGGACAATGCTCCATCACACGCGTCCAAGTACTCCACAGCGTGGCTGGCAAGAAAGGGTATAAAAGAAGAAAATCTAATGACATGGCCTCCTTGTTCACCTGATCTGAACCCCATTGAGAACCTGTGGTCCATCATCAAATGTGAGATTTACAAGGAGGGAAAACAGTACACCTCTCTGAACAGTGTCTGGGAGGCTGTGGTTGCTGCTGCACGCAATGTTGATGGTGAACAGATCAAAACACTGACAGAATCCATGGATGGCAGGCTTTTGAGTGTCCTTGAAAAGAAAGGTGGCTATATTGGTCACTGATTTGTTTTTGTTTTGTTTTTGAATGTCAGAAATGTATATTTGTGAATGTTGAGATGTTATATTGGTTTCACTGGTAAAATAAATAATTGAAATGGGTATATATTTGTTTTTTGTTAAGTTGCCTAATAATTATGCACAGTAATAGTCACCTGCACACACAGATATCCCCCTAAAATAGCTAAAACTAAAAACAAACTAAAAACTACTTCCAAAAATATTCAGCTTTGATATTAATGAGTTTTTTGGGTTCATTGAGAACATGGTTGTTGTTCAATAATAAAATGAATCCTCAAAAATACAACTTGCCTAATAATTCTGCACTCCCTGTATAAGTGATGTGTTTAATTTAAGGAAATAAGTATTGTGAATGTATTTCTCCAATAAAAGAGTTTATCTCCAATTATGTCACTGGAAAGATATATGAAATATGTCAGGAAAGAAACAGAGGCATATATATAGTATCAATGGAAAATTCCAAGCAGCAATTTATTATACTGTTTATAAAAACTGTTACAAACTGGACAGTATCTAGAATCTAAAACGATACAATTTAAAATAAAGGGACGTCTCCCTTAAACAATGTAATTATACATATAATCATAAAATAAACATAAAAGAACGATTCGTTCAGTACCTTATAGAGAGTGTGTCGATATCCAAACAGTAAGGAAAGTTGTTTGCTTGCCAATTGGCAAAAAATAGACTGTTAGGTGACAGGCCTTAATTACCCAGTGTGTATGGTTTGGCGTTACCGGTTGGTAATAGAAGCGCCTTTTTGTGTAGAGATAACGTGACCCCTCTGACGTCACGTTCTATGACTGCAGGTGATGTTACCGTAGCAAACCCTATTCCTTAGTATAGAAGGAAGTCCTGGGGGATATTGAGAGAATCTTTGCGGTCACGAAAATTGACTAATTAGAATTCTTATGCAGTCTTATGCAGTCTTATGCAGACTTTATAAGCCTTACTTGTGGACTTTGCGGTCGCTATGTAGCGACTACTGGTGCCGAATAGTGTTAGTTCTCCAGATTCTGTTTACCAGAGATAGCAGGTGGATCCCTCAAGTTGATGACTTGGTGGTCATTAGTAACGACTGGAGGATCTTAGGATGTATAAGTGGATCTTTGCGGTCGCTAATAGCGACAAGGTTATCCTTTGTTGAAAGGCTTGGCGGTCGCAAATAGCGACTAAGGTAGCAGGTGGATCCTTCAAGTTGATGACTTGGTGGTCGTTAGTAACGACTGGAGGATCTTAGGATGTATAAGTGGACCTTTGCGGTCGCTAGTAGCGACTAGGTTATCCTTTGTTGAAAGACTTGGCGGTCACAAATAACGACTAAGAAATTCTTTAGTGGTGATCAGTTGTGTGGTCGCTAGTAGCGACTAGGAGATTCTGTGTAGATAAGTTGGTGCCAACCGGCACAGCAGTTGGTAAAAGTTGTTGCAAGTTGGTGCCAGCAAATTTGAAGTCATTCACCTCAATTTCTTTCAACCCGTGCTTTTAGCGCTTAACTTAATTTTGATATTGCTGTTGCTACATTTGTTTTCTTGGAGGGGAATTCACTAGTTAAGCTGGGTTCACAGTTCCTTTAGCGCCTACAATTTTCTTTTCTCTACATATTGCTTTCCTCTGGGGTGATTCTTCACCAAATTTTAGGCAGCTTTAGGATGGAGGATGACATATTTATGTGGAGGGAAAAAACCCTCAAAGAAATATCTGTAAAAGAGAATTTCGATACACATTATGAACCTTGTGATTTACACACAGTCATGGGAGAACTAGAAAGAAATTGGACAAGTGAGCTAAAACAAAAAACAGAATTGAATTTTCTAGATAAATATATCACTATGAAAATTATTCCAAGAGGTCTAAGGTTAAAAAAGAATTGCACATTTGATTTGATAGAAACACTACAGAATGAATGGGATGAGGCACTTGAAAACGCATCACTAACACTTTTAAACATTTTTAAAAAATCACGAGAAATTTCACTTGACACTATCGAGAAAAATATCACTACACTCAGAACAAAATTATCAGATAAAAAAGACCACCAAGAATATAAGAGTAAACAAAGAGAAATTATGTCAAATTTGAATACACTAAATAAAGATCTCCAAGAGGTAAAATGGAGAAAAGGAATAGGGATAAAGATGATTATCACAACCTAGAAACAACTAAAGATAACGACACTACAAACAAAGAAAAACATCACATAAAGTTTGACACAAATAAACCACAAACCCCACAACAAAGAGAAAAATCCAATTATAAACCAAGATCAAGATCAAATAATGGACATTACACTAGACCATTACCATACAATAATTCCGATTATGGTACACACAACAGATCCACTTATAATAGAACACCACACAATTACATTAGAGAGAGATGGAGGGAATATAATAGACCTATATCATTTAATGATCAATATCATTATAACAGAGAAGACTATGAACAAAGAGGACATAATGGACATAGAAACCATATGCAATTTAATAGAAATTATAGAGATACAAATTACCAAGACATTCAAAGATCATACTATGAACAAACAAATGACTATTGGGAGAGACCCAAATATCATAGGCAACAATACACATATCATAATTATGATAAAGATAGATACAATAATGATTGGAGGGAAAAAACATCCAATCGTTTTGAACCATTAAATGATGACCATCAACAAAACAATGAGAATCATTTTTTAGAGATTACCCATCCAACACCAGGAAACCTCCAAAAACACAGAACACAACACAGACCCACCCCTAAGAAAAAGAACAAGAGAGGCACCAGAGGAGGTAGAAAGCAAAAGGGACACAAAAAGAGTGAAATAACATCCAAATCTGGGATCTTTAACATAAGTGACAAAACACTAAATGGAGGAAGAAAAGAGAGTACTCAATCTAGGCCTCAACTTTGCACCAACCACAACACTAAATAAATTCAATACACACATCAACATAAGCCAATATGTACGAAAGCTTACTCCTAAAAGGTATTTCTTGAAAAACCTTATAGAAAGGAATTGGCAAAGACCCACAAATACTGATCCCACCCCGAATGATAACATTTCCTTCAAACATTCAAAACTAAAACCAAAATCAACCTTTTATCCAGTAACTGAGAAAGGAAAGAATCTGGAAATGTTTGAAAAATTGGTCCAAAGAGATATCAAAAAAGCTGACATCAAAAAGAAATATAATGGGGGGGCGGAGCCTACAGCTGCAGCAGCAGGACGTGTCTTGTGGGAGCTCCTGGTCTATCACAGAGTTATAAGCAATATTTTATTGTTTTTCATAGAGAAAATATTTCATTTTGTGACCAAAGACCAGCAGACTACTATAGGATTCAAGAAATTGATAATTCTGGGGGAAACTCTTAGGATTCACATCTCTGCTTATGTTCTGCAGTTAGGCCACGCGGCTGCTGCATTTATATGGTGTCAGGCAGTTCGTGGAGCCGGGGCCATCGCATATTCCCCCCCTAGGTGACTGGGGTTACGTGCAGTACTAATTACTGCTAATACTGAAAACTGTTTCTGCAATTACTTGGTAATATGGGTGCACCTAAAAACGCCATTACAGCACAGGACATGCAACGCATATTACAAGAACACTTTCTGAGCCTGACTAGGAGTATACATAGTGCCTGGAACGACACTCCTGTATGCCAGAAACCAGACACAGCTCCCTCGGACAGCGGAGCGGTGACCCTGGGCACTGTAGAGAGCATAGTAGTGACCGGAATGGAAAATGCTTTGATTGACGAAGTATGCACAGCACCTGAGAGCCCGTGGTAGTCTAGACGTAGTATGGCACTGCCGGAGCAAACAGAATGCTCAACCACTCCCTCAAAGGTTGGAATGACGAGAGCGCCATTTAATTATGCTGACCGTACTCACCGCAACCAGAGCTCTATGAAGAGCGGTGTTTCTCTTGTGCGTGATAACTGCAGCACTGGCCCAGAAATATCTCACCTCAAAGATGCAAGCGAGAGGAGGGTGACAGTGGGGGATCTGATTAAACTTGGGATGAAACCTGCCTATCGTAAGAAGAGCGCTTCTGTGGAGTCTGGGGCCACAAAGATGGGGTTCACGGTCACACATAATTGTCCTCTGGTGGAAAAAGTAAGCTTGAGGGACCGACTACCAGCCCGGGGTGCTTTCTGTCAACCCATAATCAGCGTGGACGTACCTTGCTACTGCCGGCCCTTTGACCCTGGGGGCTACCAGACAGCCTTCAGCAATCTCTCCTAAAGAGTCACTTTGACGAGCTAGAGCTGGAACTGTGCCGGATTCTGGAGCTGCCGATTCCCTCAAGGCCTCTATATAGATCAGGTTCACTAAGTGAGACAGACTCTGAAGGAGGACCAACAGCGGAACCAGTATTGAGTGCTTTGCTAAAGCCGGCACTTACAACAGCCCTTCAACAAGAGGTTAGTGTCCCCACGCACTTGTGCACTCCTGCGACTATACCTTTGCGGCTGAAACCGCCTGTTGTTCACACACAACTCACAGTTGAGGAGCGCAGATCGCTGGCTGTTAGCCAATACTCGGCTGCTGACAGAAATGAGAAGTCACCGTCGGTGTTGCCTCCGTGGACATCAGCGAGGGTACAAAGCCAATACCTCTGGAAATATCTGTCCCCCATTACCGGGCTGGAGACACAGATTTCAGGGACTCCTAACTCGATGCCTAAGCTAATAAACTTCAAGCTCTTTTGGCATCTTCACATCAGTCGCTGTTTAAACACTCCATGGTCCTTACAGAGAAACGGAATAGGTTAAAGCAGCGCAGTTTTATTGGTAACTGTCTATTCCTGCTACAAGTAACTTATGGATTTCTGAGAGGACTTCATTATGCCAACTATAACTGTTAGAGTTAGAAAGCACTTTTCTGACTTAAATTATGGTCATTGTTTATGTTGTTTCCACTTTAGTCCATAGAGGGCAGTTAGACAGTATTGAGATATCTACAGTGTTCATGTTTTAAACTGCTCTTCATTTCTACAGCTAACTAACCCAGTTTCTTGACCTATGCCACTGCAATCCTAATGTAGTATTTAGAGGCTCTGGTATCAGATAAAACTGCAGAGCACTGTACACCATTGCAGGACAAGCATCTCTGTGGACTTTCCTAGTTTGTACCCAGTAGTCTCTCATCGCCCATATAGTTATTTATCATTGTATGTTTGCTGTGTTGTTCTATTTGTTATTGTGTGCCAGGTCCTCCTTCCATAACTACTTTTCAAATGTGTGCCCATTCAGTGTGGCGGATCTCTCCCATTTTGCATTTGAGTATTTTTCCTCTTTAGCCTCTTAGGTGGGTATATAGGTATGCTTATAATGTATTAATTTAAAACTGGATTGATTGATTAACATTGTCAAAGGCAGAGTATACCATTCCTTTTAACTACACCTTAGTCCTATGATATTATTATGTTTATCCAAATGTTTTAGATGGCCTTGCCTTTTAAAAGTCACCCTAGACAGGGCACCCAAACCTTATCAGTACATAGGACTTGTAAATGTGTATTAGGCCATAGGATAGCTCTGTGTTATAGAGGGATAACATAGGGCATAGCCCCTGACGCTACACTTTACCAGTATCGGTAAGCACATCTTAAGCCCCTTATATGGTTGATCATTGTCTGCACCAGAGAAGGTTAGGCAATCTAAATTCACGAAATACTGAAATGGGTACTTCAGGTTAAGGAGGGACAGAATTGGTCAGTGAGGGAGCTAGATAATTAAGTATGCATTCCATTAGGGCTGACAGTCAAGTTAGTTGGCTTATAAGGTACAGATCTAGGACAATATTTACCCCATATGGCATATACTCCTATAGGGACAATAGAACGACTCAGGTTGATAAAATCTGGGCTACTCTAGGCAGGTTTACCTTGCATGGCTATGGCATAGTCTTTTCATACCCTCTTAGCTGGCTAGTTAGATTAGACCCATGCATACCCCCCAAATAATAGTGATTAGTCAATGCAGTGAATAGTTAATGCAGATCCTAAAATAGACGCCCCTCCCGCAGTTCCACATGGGAGGCTTAATACCCCTATAATCAGCAGATGATTACTCTCATCCCAGTTTATATTTCTGTTCTGCTTGTACTGCAGACCGCTGAACTTCCCTCATAGGACTTAAGAATGGCCTTTGTTCCTTATTAAGTTATGGGTTTTTTGTAAGCTTCCCAGTTCAAGTTTATCCTGTAGTTTTCAACCCTATAAAACTAGAAAATGGAGATTCTTCACAGGGGATCCAAAAGTGGTCTCTGCACTTTCAGAAGGTACCTTTTTTGGTTCATTTAGATTGTCAAAAGGGCCCAAGAGTGGCCTTCCAGGTTATTTTTAAGGTACAGAGCTTTATTGGCACTAGATATGTTACCTAACCTATGATTGGCATGACACATATTAGCGTTTCCACTAAGCAATCTAGTAAGTATTAATTGAATATGTGGAAACTTCTTGTCTGTAAAACTTCCATTGACATTTATGCCTTGTTTGCCTTTTAATGAATCTCAATAAAAATATATTAAAAAAAAAAAAAAAAGAAATATAATAATAATTTGACGATAAAAGAAAAAAAGAGTTTTAAAAAACCTTCAATCTGATGAGAATATTATCATTAAACCCGCCGACAAAGGGGGAGGAGTTGTGGTTATGAATACGGTACAGTATATTGGGGAGGCACAGAGACTATTGGGAGACTTAGCTTAGATCCAACAAAGAAATTTACCTCAAAATTAACTCAAATACTTGATATAGCAAAAACTAAGGGTATTCTAAATAATAAAGAATACAATTTCCTAACACCTAAACAAGTTAAAATCCCCATATTTTATTACCTACCTAAGGTACATAAAAGTTTAACCAACCCCCCCCGGAAGACCCATCATTTCGGGGATAGACTCATTAACTTCTAACTTGTCCCAATACCTAGACGTTTATGTTAAGAAATTACCCTCCTACTTAAGAGATACAACAGAGATTTTACAAATCCTTAATGACATGAAATGGGAAAATAACTATACTCTAGTAACCTGTGACGTCACTTCATTATATACTATCATAAACCACAAATTTGGCATCCAATCAGTCAGTAGTTATTTAGAAAAAGATGTAACTTTGCTGAAAGAACAAAAAGACTAAATATTAGAAGGTATTGAGTTTATTCTAAATCAAAATTATTTTTCATTCGATGGAAAGTTTTACCTACAAAAGACTGGGACGGCTATGGGTACAAGATTTGCACCCAGCTATGCAAATCTCTTCATGGGAGATTGGGAAGAAACTTTCTTCCCTCAGCATAAGCTGGGTGCAAATCTTGTACTGTATAAGAGATACATAGACAATGTTATATTTGTATGGAAAGGAGAGGAATCAGAGCTAATAGAAATGTGTGATGACATGAATAAGAATGACAGGAACATTAATTTCACATACACATACAGTAAGAATAAAGCCATCTTCCTTGATCTAGAAATTGAAGTGATAAACGATCAAATCATTACGTCAACACATTTTAAGAAGGTAGACGCTAACAATTTCGTACATTATAAAAGCTGCCACTTGGAAAGGTGGAAGAATAATATCCATAAAGGGCAATATTTAAGAATCAAAAGAAATTGCTCTAGACACACAGATTATGAAAAACAAATATCAATTCTAGAGCACAAATTCAGAGAAAGAGGTTATGATGAAAGAATTACCAATTCAGCAAAGGAAGAGGTAGACAAAATAGATAGAAAAAACCTCTTGAAATACAATAATACTGACAAACGTGTAACAAATTATGAAGACAAAAAAGACACCATAGAAGTATCATTTATTACAGACTACAATTGTAATAATAGTCTAATCAAAAAAATTCTAACAAAACACTGGCACTTAGTACAAGCGGACCCAATAATAGGAGACAAAGTATATGCATATCCAAAAATAATCTACAGAAGAGCAAAAAACCTGAAAAGTACTCTAGCACAGAGCGAACTAAAACCCATAAAAAGAAATAGCTATGAGGTAAGCTTGGAAGGAAAGAAATTATCTGGCTTCTTCCCATGTTTTGAATGCCGCTCATGTAAATATAGCTCTAAATTGAAAGAAATTGAGGTGAATGACTTCAAATTTAAAATTGGAGAAACCATAAGATGCCAAGACAAAGGGGTGATCTACATGATTGAGTGTTCTTGTAAAAAATATTACATAGGGGAAAACACCAGGACCCTCCGTGAGAGGATCAGAGAACACCTTTCATGTATAGATAGAGGGAACCTTGACACACATCTGTACTCACATTTTAGAGAAATCCATCAAAATAATCTGAAGCATTTTAGATTCTGGGGCCTAGCAAAAGTTAAACCAAATTAGAGGGGGGGCAATCTGGAAAAACAACTCCTAAAACTAGAAGCCAAAATGATTTATGATATGGATACCTTACACCCAAGAGGGTTGAATTCGGAGTTAGATATTTCCCCTTTTTTATAGTTAATAATGATCATTGACTTTTTTTTTTTTCATACTCCCCTTCCCCTATACTTATCGATATATTGTATTGAATAAAATGTCGATATATTTATTGAATAACATGTCCCTATCCACATATATAAACATCCTCTTAGAATCTATATATAGTATCTATATAGTATCTACATATATCCTTAGTATCATGCTGTTTGCAACACTCATATCTTCTGATTCTATTACATTCTTCTTTTTTTCTTACTCTGTTATGGGATTACTGTATACTATAAATAGTTCTGGTTATACTACAACATTTATTTTTACAATCACCACCAATATTGAAAAGTAGTCCATTTCCTCCTATATGGAACTTTATGTCAACCAATGAAAGAATTCCACATTAAGTATCTCAACATCCTATTTACACATTCCACCTTTAATTGATTGCTCGAGACAGCCAATCAGATTTACTGCAGGCATTTAAATATTTTGATAGCAGCACAGACTAACATGTCTTGATAAAGCCTAAGGGCAAAACGCGTTGACCTGACACTGTGCTTTCTGCTATTTTATCCTACCTTTGATGTTATTTGATAACATTTTTATGTTTTGAAGGACTTCCTACTTGAAATTTTAATATCATTAACTTATGTGCCTGCTGGCACCAACTTGCAACAACTTTTACCAACTGCTGTGCCGGTTGGCACCAACTTATCTACACAGAATCTCCTAGTCGCTACTAGCGACCACACAACTGATCACCACTAAAGAATTTCTTAGTCGCTATTTGCGACCGCCAAGTCTTTCAACAAAGGATAACCTAGTTGCTACTAGCGACCACAAAGGTCCACTTATACATCCTAAGATCCTCCAGTCGTTACTAACGACCACCAAGTCATCAACTTGAAGGATCCACCTGCTACCTTAGTCGCTATTTGCGACCGCCAAGTCTTTCAACAAAGGATAACCTAGTCGCTATTAGCGACCGCAAAGATCCACTTATACATCCTTAGATCCTCCAGTCGTTACTAACAACCACCAAGTCATCAACTTGAGGGATCCACCTGCTATCTCTGGTAAACAGAATCTGGAGAACTAACACTATTCGGCACCAGTAGTCGCTACATAGCGACCGCAAAGTCCACAAGTAAGGCTTATAAAGTCTGCATAAGACTCTGACGGTCTACACCGCTTATTGAAAGCACAAAGAATTCTAATTAGTCAATTTTCGTGAACGCAAAGATTCTCTCAATATCCCCCAGGACTTCCTTCTATACTAAGGAATAGGGGTTGCTACGGTAACATCACCTGCAGTCATAGAACGTGACGTCAGAGGGGTCACGTTATCTCTACACAAAAAGGCGCTTCTATTACCAACCGGTAACGCCAAACCATACACACTGGGTAATTAAGGCCTGCCACCTAACAGTCTATTTTTTGCCATTTGGCAAGCAAACAACTTTCCTTACTGTTTGGATATCGACACACTCTCTATAAAGCGCAGGTACTGAACGAATCGTTCTTTTATGTTTATTTTATGATTATATGTATAATTACATTGTTTAAGGGAGACGTCCCTTTATTTTAAATTGTATCGTTTTAGATTCTAGATACTGTCCAGTTTGTAACAGTTTTTATAAAAAGTATAATAAATTGCTGCTTGGAATTTTCCATTGATACTATATATATGCCTCTGTTTCTTTCCTGACATATTTCATATATCTTTCCAGTGACATAATTGGAGATAAACTCTTTTATTGGAGAAATACATTCACGATACTTATTTCCTTAAATTAAACACATCACTTATATATTTACATTGCAATAGAATAGACAAAGCAGATATCTGTCCTTTTAAGGAACTAGCTGACAATCCTTTCTCCAATCCCTCTTGAAGAAAGGACAAAATCCTAGGAATCCTGATCTTACTCCATGAGTAGCCTTTGAATTCGCACCAAAAGATTTTTTTTTTTTTTTTTTTTAACAATCTTTATTAATATCCAAAAAGAAAGAAACAAATACACCAAAAAACAAAAAACAAAACAATAATCAACATATAAAACAAATTTCCCCAAAATAGCAACAATTCTAGATCAAACAGATAACAAATTTCAGAATTAGTCCTTTTTCCTCTCCCTGTCCCCCTATCCTGCCTTATCTACTTTCACAAATACTAACTATCCATGTGGTTCCAAAAAAAAACCCCACAACTCTCCCGCACTCCACTCCCCTCTCCCCCCTCGGCACCCTAATCCCTCCTGTCCTATCTCCTCAGGTTAACTTTAAATTAATCATTTGTTCTATATAGAGTACAACACCCTCAATTTGACAAAAAGCAAAATCTCTCCAGATCCTGAGAAAGCAATTTCCTCTTACCCCACTTAACTTGGACTCAAAAGCTGCCTTGATCATTGAGTCGAGCAAAAGATTTTTCACTTCCGTCATAAAGGGGATTTTAGAAGTGATCCAATGTTTGAAAATAAGTGTCCTAACAATTATTATTACCGTGCGTATTAAGTTTGCTGTTTTTCCCGAAGAGTTATGGCCTACCAAAAAGAGAATGGAATCCTTTTCCAAGTAGACCCTCAGTTTCCCTATTGAAGAAAGATAATACTCTAACCTCGCCCAAAACTGTTTGAGCTTGGGACAATCCAAAAAAGATATTTACGCCATATCTTATGATAGATTTTCCTGGTGACAGGCTTTCGAGTCTGAATCAAGGTATCTATGACCGACTCAGAGAAACCCCGCTTTGATAAAATCAAGCGTTCAATCTCCAAGCAGTCAGTTGCAGAGAAATTAGATTTGGATGCTTGAACGGACCTTGAATCAGAAGGTCCTGTCTTAGTGGCAGAGTCCATGGTGGCAGAGATGACATGTCCACCAGATCTGCATACCAAGTCCTGTGTGGCCATGCAGGTGTTATTAAAATCACCGAAGCTCTCTCCTGTTTGATTCTGGCAATCAGACGCGGAAGGAGAAGGAAAGGTGGAAACACATAAGCCAGGTTGAACGACCAGGGTACTGCTAGAGCATCTATCAGTACTGCCTGAGGATCACTGGACCTGGATCCGTAACGAGGAAGTTTGGCGTTCTGACGAGACGCCATCAGATCCAATTCTGGTGTGCCCCATAGCTGAACCAGTTGAGCAAACACCTCCGGATGGAGCTCCCACTCCCCCGGATGAAAAGTCTGACGACTTAGAAAATCTGCCTCCCAGTTCTCTACCACTGGGATATAGATCGCTGATAGATGGCAAGAGTGAGTCTCTGCCCATCGGATTATCCTGGAAACTTCTATCATCGCTAAGGAACTCCTTGTTCCCCCCTGATGATTGATAGAAGCTACAGTCGTGATGTTGTCCGACTGAAATCTGATGAATCCGGCCGAAGCCAGCTGAGGCCACGCCTGAAGAGCATTGAATATTGCTCTTAATTCCAGAATATTTATCGGTAGGAAGGCCTCCTCCTGAGTCCACAAACCCTGTGCTTTCAGGGAATTCCAGACTGCACCCCAGCCCAGTAGGCTGGTGTCCGTTGTCACTATAACCCACGCTGGCCTGCGGAAACACATTCCCTGGGACAGGTGATCCTGTGACAACCACCAAAGAAGAGAGTCTCTGGTCTCTAGATTCAGATTTATCTGAGGAGATAAATCTGCATAATCCCCATTCCACTGACTGAGCATGCATAGTTGCAGTGGTCTGAGATGTAAGCGAGCATATGGAACTACGTCCATTGCCGCTACCATTAAACCGATTATCTCCATACACTGAATCACTGATGGCCGAGGAATGGAATGAAGAGCTCGGCAGGTGGTCAAAATTTTTGATTTCCTGACCTCCGTCAAAAATATTTTCATGGCTACCGAGTCTATCAGAGTCCCTAGAAATGAAACTCTTGTGAGAGGGGAAAGAGAACTCATTTTGACGTTAACCTTCCACCCATGAGATCTTAGAAAGGCCAACACTAAGTCCGTGTGAGACTTGGCTAGTTGGAAAGTCGACACATGAATTAGGATGTCGTCTAGATAAGGCGCCACTGCTATGCCCCACGGCCTTAGGACCGCCAGAAGGGACCCTAGCACCTTTGTGAAGATTCTTGGCGCAGTGGCCAACCCGAAGGGAAGAGCCACAAACTGGTAATGCTTGTCCAGAAAGGCAAACCTGAGGAACTGGTGATGATCTTTGTGGATAGGAATGTGTAGATACGCATCCTTTAAGTCCACGGTGGTCATATATTGACCCTCCTGGATCATTGGTAAAATAGTCGGAATGGTCTCCATCTTGAAAGATGGAACTTTTAGGAATTGGTTTAGGATCTTGAGATCTAGAATTGGTCTGAAGGTTCCCTCTTTTTTGGGAACCACAAACAGATTGGAGTAGAACCCTTGTCCATGTTGCTTTCGGAACTGGGCAGATCACGCCCATGGTAAAAAGATCTTCTACACAGCGTAAGAACACCTCTCTTTTTGTCTGGTTTACAGACAATTGAGAAAGATGGAATCTCTCCCTTGGAGGAGAATCTTTGAAATCTAGAAGATACCCCTGGGTTACAATTTCTACGGCCCAGGAGTCCTGAACATCTCTTGCCCAGGCCTGAGCAAAGAGAGAGAGTCTGCCCCCTACTAGATCCGGTCCCGGATCGGGGGCTACCCCTTCATGCTGTTTTAGTGGCAGCAGCAGGCTTTTTGGCCTGTTTACCCTTGTTCCAAGCCTGGTTAGGTCTCCAGACTGGCTTGGATTGAGCAAAGTTCCACTCTTGCTTTGCAGCAGGGTAAGAGGAAGCGGGACCACCCTTGAAGTTTCGAAAGGAACGAAAAATATTTTGTTTGGTCCTTGTCTTATTTGACTTATCTTGAGGGAGGGCATGATCCTTCCCCCCAGTGATGTCTGAAATGATCTCTTTCAGTGCAGGCCCGAATAGGGTCTTACCTTTGAAAGAGATGGTCAAAAGCTTAGATTTTGATGACACATCAGCCGACCAGAACTTAAGCCATAACGCTCTACGCGCTAAAATGGCAAAACCTGAATTCTTTGCCGCTAACTTAGCGAGATGAAAAGCGGCGTCTGTAATGAAAGAATTAGCTAGCTTAAGAGCCCTAATTCTGTCCAGAATATCATCTAGTGGGGTCTCCACCTGAATAGCCTATTCCAGAGCCTCAAACCAAAAGGCAGCTGCAGTGGTTACAGGAACAATGCACGCTATAGAATGAAGAAGAAAACCCTGATGAACAAAAAATGTTTTATCCATAGGTTCTTTGAAAGCACAACTGTCTTCAATAGGTATAGTTGTACGCTTAGCCAGAGTAGAAATAGCTCCCTCCACCTTAGGGATCGTCTGCCATGAGTCCCGCATGGTGTCAGATATGGGAAATATCTTCTTAAAAACAGGAGGGGGAGCGAACGGAATACTTGGTCTATCCCACTCCTTAGTAACAATGTCCGAAATCCTCTTAGGGACAGGAAAAACATCAGTGTAAACAGGAACCTCTAAATATTTGTCCATTTTACACAATTTCTCTGGAACTACAATAGGGTCACAATCATCCAGAGTCACTAAAACCTCCCTGAGCAATAAACGGAGGTGTTCTAGCTTAAATTTAAATGCCGTCATATCTGAATCTGTCTGAGGGAACATTTTTCCTGAATCAGAAATATCTCCCTCAGAGAGCAAATCTCTCATCCCTACCTGAACATTGGGAGGGAATATCGGATACGGCTACTAAAGCTTCAGAAGGCTCAGCATTCATTCTTAACCCAGAGCTACTGCGCTTCCCTTGCAACCCATGCAGTTTAGATAAAACCTCTGTGAAGGTAGTAGTCATAACTGAGGCCATATCTTGCAAGGTAAAAGAATTAGACGCACTAGAGGTACTTGGCATCACTTGTGCGGGCGTTAACGGTTGTGACACTTGGGGAGAACTAGATGGCAAAACCTGATTTCATTCTGTCTGAGAATCATCCAGTGCCAAACTCTTATAAGTCAAAATATGCTGTTTGCAATTTATAGACATATCAGTATAAGTGGGACACATTCTAAGAGGGGGTTCCACAATGGCTTCTAAACAAATTGAACAATTAGTTTCCTCAGTGTCAGACATGTTGAACAGACTAGTAATGAGACAAGCAAGCTTGGAAAACACCTTATTTAATGAAAAAACAAAATTTATACTTACCTGATAAATTTCTTTCTCTTGTGGTGTATCCAGTCCACGGGTTCATCCATTACTTGTAGGATATTCTCCTTCCCAACAGGGAGTTGCAAGAGGACACCAACAGCAGAGCTGTCTATATAGCTCCTCCCCTAACTGCCACCCCCAGTCATTCGACCGAAGACAAGCAAGAAAAAAGGAGAAAACTATAGGGTGCAGTGGTGACTGTAGTTTAAAAATAAAAAACACCTGCCTTAAAGTGACAGGGCGGGCCGTGGACTGGATACACCACAAGAGAAAGAAATTTATCAGGTAAGCATACATTTTGTTTTCTCTTGTAAGGTGTATCCAGTCCACGGGTTCATCCATTACTTGTGGGATACCAATACCAAAGCTTTAGGACACGGATGAAGGGAGGGACAAGGCAGGAACTTAAACGGAAGGCACCACTGCCTGCAAGACCTTTCTCCCAAAAATAGCCTCCGAGGAAGCAAAAGTATCAAATTTGTAGAATTTAGAAAAAAGTATGAAGCGAAGACCAAGTAGCCGCCTTACAAATCTGTTCAACAGAGGCCTCATTTTTAAAAGCCCATGTGGAAGCTACCGCTCTAGTGGAATGAGCTGTAATTCTTTCAGGAGGCTGCTGGCCAGCAGTCTCATAAGCTAAACGGATTATGCTTCTCAGCCAAAAAGAAAGAGAAGATGCCGAAGCCTTTTGGCCTCTCCTCTATCCAGAGTAGACGACAAACAATGTAGATGTTTGAGGAAAATCCTTAGTAGCTTGTAAATAAAACTTTAAAGCACGAACCACGTCAAGATTGTGTAATAGACGTTCCTTCTTTGAAGAAGGATTAGGGCACAGTGAAGGAACAACAATCTCCTGATTGATATTCTTATTAGATACCACCTTAGGAAGAAACCCAGGTTTGGTACGCAAAACTACCTTATCTGCATGGAAGATCAGATAAGGGGAATCACACTGTAAGGCAGATAACTCTGAAACTCTTCGAGCCGAAGAGATAGCTACCAAAAACAGAATTTTCCAAGATAAAAGCTTGATATCTATGGAATGCAGAGGTCCAAACGGAACCCATTGAAGAACTTTAAGAACTAAATTTAAACTCCATGGCGGAGCAACAGGTTTAAACACAGGCTTGATTCTAACTAAAGCCTGACAAAACGCCTCTAAACGTCTGGAACATCTGCCAGACACTTTTGCAGAAGAATAGACAGAGCAGAAATCTGTCCCTTTAAGGAACTAGCTAACAATCCCTTCTCCAATCCTTCTTGGAGAAAGGATAATATCCTAGGAATCCTGACTTTACTCCATGAGTAACCCTTGGATTCACACCAATGAAGATATTTACACCATATCTTATGATAGATTTTCTTGGTGACAGGCTTTCGAGCCTGAATTAAGGTATCAATGACCGACTCGGAGAAACCACGTTTTGATAAAATCAAGCGTTCAATCTCCAAGCAGTCAGCCGCAGAGAAATTAGATTTGGATGTTTGAATGGACCTTGGAGTAGAAGGTCCTGCCTCAGCGGCAGAGTCCCATTGTGGAAAGGATGACATGTCCACCAGATCTGCATACCAGTCCTGCGTGGCCACGCAGGTGCTATCAAAATCACTGAAGCTCTCTCCTGCTTGATCTTGGCAATCAGACAAGGGAGGAGAGGAAATGGTGGGAACACATAAGCCAGGCTGAAGGACCAGGGCACTGCTAGAGCATCTATCAGCGCTGCCTGGGGATCCCTTGACCTGCTTGGCGTTCTGACGAGACGCCATCAGATCCAGTTCTGGTTTTGCCCCCTAGTTGAATCAGCTGGGCAAATACCTCCGGATGGCGCTCCCACTCCCCCCGGATGAAAAGTCTGCCGACTTAGAAAATCCGCCTCCCGTTCTCTACTCCTGGGATATGGATAGCTGAGAGATGGCAAGAGTGAACCTCTGCCCATAGAATTATCTTTGAAACCTCCAACATTGCCAGGGGACTTCTTGTTCCCCCCTGAAATCTGATGAACCTGACCGCAGCTAGTTGAGGCCAAGCCTGAAGAGCATTGAATATCGCTCTCAGTTCCAGAATGTTTATCGGAAGGAGGGCTTCCTCCTGAGTCCACGAACCCTGAGCCTTCAGGGAGTTCCAGACTGCGCCCCAGCCCAGAAGGCTGGCATCTGTCGTCACTATAGTCCACTCTGGCCTGCGGAAACTCATTCCCCTGGACAGATGGACCCGAGATAACCACCAGAGAAGAGAATCCCTGGTCTCCTGATCCGGATTTAGCAGAGGGAACAAATCTGTGTAGTCCCCATTGATTGAGCATGCAAAGTTGCAGTGGTCTGAGATGTAGGTGGGCAAACGGAACTATGTCCATTGCCGCTACCATTAGGCCGATTACTTCCATACACTGAGCCACTGACGGCCGAGAAGTGGAATGAAGAGCACGGCAGGACGTTAGAAGCTTTGATAACCTGACCTCTGTCAGAAAAAATTTCATTTCTACTGAATCTATCAGTGTTCCTAGGAAGGAAACTCTTGTGAGAGGGGAGAGAGAACTCTTTTCTTCATTCACCTTCCACCCGTGAGACCTCAGAAAGGCCAGAACAATGTCCGTATGGGACCTGGCGATTTGAAAAGTCGACACCTGTATCAGAATGTGGTCTAGGTAAGGAGCCACCGCTATGCCCCGTCTCCTTAGAACTGCCAGTAGGGACCCTAGAACCTTCGTAAAGATTTTTGGTGCCGTGGCTAACCCGAAGGGAAGAGCCACAAACTGGTAATGCCTGTCTAAGAAGGCAAACCTGAGGAACTGATGATGATCTCTGTGAATCGGAATGTGGAGATAAGCATCCTTTAAGTCCACAGTAGTCATATATTGACCCTCCTGGATCATAGGGAGGATGGTTCGGATAGTCTCCATCTTGAAGGATGGGACCCTGAGAAATTTGTTTAGGATCTTGAGATCCAAGATTGGTCTGAAAGTTCCCTCTTTTTTGGGAACTACAAACAGATTTGAATAGAAGCCCTGCCCCTGTTCCTCCCTTGGAACTGGGTGGATCACTCCCATAACCAGTAGGTCTTGAACACAACGTAAGAATGCCTCTCTCTTTATCTGGTTTACAGATAATTGTGAGAGATGAAATCTCCCCTTTGGAGATGAAGCTTTGAAGTCCAGAAGATATCCCTGGGAAACAATCTCTAATGCCCAGGGATCCTGGACGTCTCTTGCCCATGCCTGGGCGAAGAGAGAAAGTCTGCTGCCTACTAGATCCGGTCCCGGATCGGGGGCTACTCCTTCATGCTGTCTTAGAGGCGGCGGCAGGTTTTTTGGCCTGCTTCCCCTTGTTCCAAGCCTGGTTCGGTCTCCAGACTGGTTTGGACTGGGCAAAATTTCCTTCTTGTTTTGCATTAGAGGAAGCTGAAGCTGCGCCACTGAACGAAATGAACGAAAATTATTCTGTTTGGTCCTTAATTTATTGGACCTATCCTGAGGAAGGGCGTGACCTCTTCCTCCAGTAATATCAGAAATGATCTCCTTCAGGCCCGGCCCGAATAGGGTCTGTCCTTTGAAGGGGATGTTAAGAAGCTTAGACTTTGAAGTAACGTCTGCTGACCAGGACTTAAGCCATAGCGCCCTGTGCGCCAGATTGACAAAACCTGAATTCTTAGCCGTTAGTTTGGTTAGATGAAAAACTGCGTCAGAAATAAAGGAATTAGCTAACTTGAGAGCTTTAATCCTGTCTAAAATATCATCTAACGGGGTCTCCACCTGTAGAGCCTCCTCAAGAGACTTGAACCAAAAAGCCGCTGCAGCAGTAACTGGGGCAATGCATGCAAGAGGCTGGAGAATAAAACTTTTCTTAAGGAGACCCTCCAATTTTTTATCCATAGGATCTAAGAAAGCACAACTGTCCTTGATGGGGATAGTTGTACGCTTAGCTAGGGTAGAAACAGCACCCTCCACCTTACGGACTGTCTGCCACGAGTCCCGTATAGCGACATCTATGGGAAACATCTTTTTAAAAGCAGGAGGGGGAGAGAACGGAACACCTGGTCTATCCCATTCCTTAGTAATAATTTCCGAGAACCTCTTAGGGACTGGAAAGACATCAGTGTAAACAGGCACTGCAAAGTATTTGTGCATTTTACACAATTTCTCTGGAACTACAATGGGGTCACAGTCATCCAGAGTCGCTAAAACCTCCCTGAGCAATAAGCGGAGGTGTTCAAGCTTAAATTTAAAGGCTGTCATTTCAGAATCGGACTGAAGTAACGTCTTCCCTGAATCTGAAATCTCACCCTCAGATAGCAACTCCCTTGCCGCGGCTTCGGAGAATTGTGAGGGTATATCAGACATAGCTACTAAAGCGTCAGAAAGCTCTGTATTTGTTCTAGCCCCAGAGCTGTCTCGCTTTCCTTGTAACCCTGGCAGTTTGGACAATACCTCTGTGAGGGTATTAGTCATAACTGCCGCCATGTCTTGTAAGGTAAACGCATTGGACGCGCTAGATGTACTTGGCGTCACTTGAGCGGGAGTTATAGGTTCTGACACGTGGGGAGAGCTAGATGGCATAACCTCCCTTTTGTCAGTCTGGGAAACCTCTGGTGATAAATCTTTAAATGCCATAATATGGTCTTTAGAATTTATAGAAATTTCAGTACATTTGGTACACATTCTAAGAGGGGGTTCCACAATGGCTTCTAAACATATTGAACAAGGAGTTTCCTCTGTGTCAGACATGTTTAACAGACTAGTAATGAGACCAGCAAGCTTGGAAAACACTTTAATAAATGTGAAACAGCAATTAAATAAAAACGGTACTGTGCCTTTAAGAGAAAAAAACTATCACAAACTGCAAAACAGTGTTAAAAAGTAGTAAACTCTTCGAAATTTTTACAGTGTGTATAAGGGACTAAAGCAGCATTGCACCCACTTGCAAATGGACGATTAACCCTTTAGGCCCCAAACCGGATTTGAAAAACGTTAAAAAACGTTAATAAACAGTTAAACACCTTGCCACAGCTCTGCTGTGGCTCCTACCTGCCCTCAAATACGATTTAGGGAAGAAATAAGCCCTCTATAGTGGTCCTCAGATGCCAGAGGACTCCTTTGGGGAAGCTGGATGTCTCAGTCTGAATAAGAACTTCGCATCTAGAGCGCGAAAATAGGCCCCTCCTACCATACACTTGATGTCAGAGGGCCTTAAGAAAATACTCCTAGGAGTATCTGACTAGCCATGTGGAAACTAGGCCCCAAAAAACGATTTATCACCCTCAGAGAAAAAACGTTCTTTCTATATAACATGTAAACGTTTTGACACTAAGAAATATGAGTATTAACATGAATATTACCCTTTTTTGTAAGCATGATCCCAGTCGTCGTTAAATCACTGCATCAGGCTTACCTCAATTATACAAGGCTCTGTCAGCATTTTCTAGATCTTATCATCTCTCTAGAAATAAATATACTGAACATACCTCAAAGTAGGTAATCTGCAAACCGTTCCCCCAACTGAAGTCTTCCCCATACTCTTCAGTTATGCGTGAGAACAGCAATGGACCTTAGTTACAAACCGCTAAGATCATCAACCTCCAGGCAGATTCTTCTTCTAATTTCTGCCTGGGAGTAAAACAGTACTACGCCGGTACCGTTTAAAAATAACAAACTCTTGATTGAAGGTAAAAACTACACTAAGTCACCACATATCTCTTATACTTCCTATCTTGTCGAGAGTTGCAAGAGAATGACTTAGGGTGGCAGTTAGGGGAGGAGCTATATAGACAGCTCTGCTGTGGGTGTCCTCTTGCAACTTCCTGTTGGGAAGGAGAATATCCCACAAGTAATGGATGAACCCGTGGACTGGATACACCTTACAAGAGCAAACAACAATTTTCAAAAACGGTACTGTGCCTTTAAGAGAAAAAAAGGCATACACAAACTGCAAAACTGCTTAAAATTACTTCAAATTTTCCGAAATTTTTGCAGTAGACACATTAAGCTATGGTAAGATTGCACCACAAGCAATTTAACATTTAATCCCCAAATAAGAAAACCGGATCGACAAAGTGCAAAAACCGGTAAAAACCCCTGTCAGCACCTTGCCACAGCTCTGCTGTGGCGCCTACCTGCCCTTAGGAATTGATAATGTGGGGATAAAGCTTCGATTAGGCCCAAGAAGTTCCCCAGGACCCTCCGGTGTTGAAGCTTGCTGCTTGTCTATGGAAAACAACTGCGCAACTGAGGCGCAAAATTAGGCCCCGCCCACCGCACTCGATGTTACTAAGGCCTTTAGAAAAATCTACCAAGCATTTTTTCAGCCATGTGGGTTATCAAAACCCAAAAAAAGCCAAGTGTACCCTCAATACAGTTGTCCCTTCAAATAATAAAAAACTTTACTCCCAGAACACACAAAGGTTTGTTATAAATCATTCAAACTGAGTGCCCATAAGTTAAGCCCTTTATGCAAGCTAGTAAAGCCCCTTCTAAGACTAGGATTACTGCTTCCCCTTCCCCTTATGGGGATACTGTCAGCCTTTCTGAGTTATCACAGTCTCTACAGAAAAAAATGACTGAATATACCTCATTGCTGTATAGCAAGAAACCGGTTCCTCACACTGAAGATTTCCTGAACTCCTCAGCTTCTGTGGGAATAGCAGTGGACCTTAGTTACAAATGCTAAGATCATCATCCTCTAGGCAGAAATCTTCATCTATCTCCTGCCTGAGAGTAAATAGTACAACACCGGTACCATTTAAAAATAACAAACACTTGCTTGAAGATAAAATAAAAACTAACAGTTTATCACCTCTTTCACTTTACCCTTCCTGCTTAGAGCCGGCAAAGAGAATGACTGGGGGGTGGAGTTAAGGGGGGAGCTATATAGACAGCTCTGCTGTGGTGCTCTCTTTGCCACTTCCTGTTAGGAAGGATAATATCCCACAAGTAAGGATGAAACCGTGGACTCTTTTGTTTGATTGGAAATAGTTCCACTTATGGTCAGAGACTTAATGTCCAAAAATTGTCTATAATAGAAATTGAGGCAAACTAATGTAAAGCCTATTTGACTGGTCCTAAATGACCAGATTACCGGTTATGTATAATGTTTGCCTAACGACAATGTTGTTATAATCTATTACAGCCGCTGCATAAGTTTCAGCAAATGAAAAGGAATATGACAAGAGTAATATCGCTGCATTTAGAAATAATATATATATAGTAACTGTATTATGTGTGCCCCAAGTACTAATATCTTAAGCGTTACAGCTGCTAGTGCAGCTTATATTGTACCTTAGTTATTTTATTGCAACTTCATTACTTTATTTAGTAACGCCCCATGTTAAAGGGACACTGAACCCAAATTTTTTCTTTCGTTATTGAGATAGCGCATGCAATTTTAAGCAACTTTCTAATTTACTCCTATTATCAATTTTTCTTCGTTCTCTTGCCATCTTTATTTGAAAAAGAAAGCATCTAAGCTTTTTTTTTTAGTTTCAGAACTCTGGACAGCACTTTTTTATTGGTGGATGAATGTATCCACCAATCAGCAAGGACAACTCAGGTTGTTCACCAAAAATGGGCCGGCATCTAAACTTACATTCTTGCATTTCAAATAAAGGGACAGGCAGGCTCTTTACATGGAAGGAACCACTGCCTGAAGAACCTTTCTCCCAAAAACAGCCTCCGAAGAAGCAAAAGTGTCAAATTTGTAAAATTTCGAAAAGGTGTGAAGTGAAGACCAAGTTGCAGCCTTGCAAATCTGTTCAACAGAGGCCTCATTTTTAAAGGCCCAGGTGGAAGCCACAGCTCTAGTAGAATGAGCTGTAATTCTTTCAGGAGGCTGCTGTCCAGCAGTCTCATAGGCTAAACGTATTATGCTACGAAGCCAGAAAGAGAGAGAGGTAGCCGAAGCTTTTTGACCTCTCCTCTGTCCAGAATAAACGACAAACAGGGAAGAAGTTTGGCGAAAATCTTTAGTTGCCTGCAAATAAAATTTCAGGGCACGGACGACGTCCAGATTGTGCAGAAGTCGTTCCTTCTTTGAAGAAGGGTTAGGGCACAATGATGGAACAACAATCTCTTGATTGATATTCCTGTTAGTGACTACCTTAGGTAAGAACCCAGGTTTAGTACGCAGAACTACCTTGTCTGAATGAAAAATCAGATAAGGAGAATCACAATGTAAGGCCGATAACTCAGAGACTCTTCGAGCCGAGGAAATAGCCATTAAAAACAGAACTTTCCAAGATAACAGCTTGATATCAATGGAATGAAGGGGTTCAAACGGAACACCCTGTAAAACGTTAAGAACTAAGTTTAAGCTCCACGGCGGAGCAACAGTTTTAAACACAGGCTTAATCCTGGCCAAAGCCTGACAAAAAGCCTGAACGTCTGGAACTTCTGCCAGACGTTTGTGTAAAAGGATGGACAGAGCTGAGATCTGTCCCTTTAACGAACTAGCAGATAAACCCTTTTCTAAACCTTCTTGTAGAAAAGACAATATCCTAGGAATCCTAACCTTACTCCATGAGTAACTCTTGGATTCGCACCAATGCAAGTATTTACGCCAAATTTTATGGTAAATTTTCCTGGTAACAGGTTTCCTAGCCTGTATTAAGGTATCAATCACTGATTCCGAGAATCCACGCTTTGATAGTATCAAGCGTTCAATCTCCATGCAGTCAGCCTCAGAGAAATTAGATTTGGATGTTTGAAAGGACCCTGAATCAGAAGGTCCTGTCTCAGAGGCAGAGACCATGGTGGACAGGACAACATGTCCACTAGATCTGCATACCAGGTCCTGCGTGGCCACGCAGGCGCTATTAGAATCACCGATGCTCTCTCCTGTTTGATTCTGGCAATCAATCGAGGAAGCATCGGGAAGGGTGGAAACACATAAGCCATGTTGAAGACCCAAGGTGCTGTCAGAGCATCTATCAGTACCGCTCCCGGGTCCCTGGACCTGGATCCGTAACAAGGAAGCTTGGCGTTCTGGCGAGACGCCATGAGATCCAGATCTGGTTTGCCCCAACGCCGAAGCAGTTGGGCAAATACCTCCGGATGAAGTTCCCACTCCCCCGGATGAAAAGTCTGGCGACTTAGGAAATCCGCCTCCCAGTTCTCCACTCCTGGGATGTGGATCGCTGACAGGTGGCAAGAGTGAGACTCTGCCCAGCGAATTATCTTTGAGACTTCCATCATCGCTAGGGAGCTCCTTGTCCCTCCCTGATGATTGATGTAAGCCACAGTCGTGATGTTGTCCGACTGGAACCTGATGAACCTCAGAGTTGCTAACTGAGGCCAAGCCTGAAGAGCATTGAAAACCGCTCTTAATTCCAGAATGTTTATTGGAAGGAGTCTCTCCTCCTGAGTCCATGATCCCTGAGCCTTCAGGGAATTCCAGACAGCGCCCCAACCTAGCAGGCTGGCGTCTGTTACAATCGTCCAATCTGGCCTGCTGAAGGGCATCCCCCTGGACAGATGTGGCCGAGAAAGCCACCATAGAAGAGAATCTCTGGTCTCTTGATCCAGATTCAGCATAGGGGACAAATCTGAGTAATCCCCATTCCACTGACCTAGCATGCATAATTGCAGTGGTCTGAGATGCAGGCGCACAAAAGGTACTATGTCCATTGCCGCTACCATTAAGCCGATTACCTCCATGCATTGAGCCACTGACGGGTGTTGAATGGAATGAAGGACACGGCAAGCATTTAGAAGTTTTGTTGACCTGTCCTCTGTCAGGTAAATTTTCATATCTACAGAATCTATAAGAGTCCCCAAGAAAGGAACTCTTGTGAGTGGCAATAGAGAACTCTTTTCTACGTTCACCTTCCACCCATGCGACCTTAGAAATGCCAGAACTAACTCTGTATGAGACTTGGCAGTTTGGAAACTTGACGCTTGTATCAGAATGTCGTCTAGGTACGGAGCTACCGATATTCCTTGCGGTCTTAGTACCGCCAGAAGAGAGCCCAGAACCTTTGTAAAGATTCTTGGAGCTGTAGCTAACCCGAAGGGAAGAGCTACAAACTGGTAATGCCTGTTTAGGAAGGCAAACCTTAGGTACCGATAATGATCTTTGTGAATCGGTATGTGAAGGTAGGCATCCTTTAAATCCACTGTGGTCATGTACTGACCCTTTTGGATCATAGGTAAGATTGTCCGAATAGTTTCCATTTTGAACGATGGAACTCTTAGGAATTTGTTTAGGATCTTTAAGTCCAAGATTGGTCTGAAGGTTCCCTCTTTTTTGGGAACCACAAACAGATTTGAGTAAAACCCTTGTCCTTGTTCGGACCGCGGAACCGGGTGGATCACTCCCATTATTAAAAGGTCTTGTACACAGCGTAGAAACGCCTCTTTCTTTATCTGGTTTGCTGACAACCTTGAAAGATGAAATCTCCCTTTTGGAGGAGAAGCTTTGAAGTCCAGAAGATATCCCTGAGATATGATCTCTAACGCCCAGGGATCCTGGACATCTCTTGCCCAAGCCTGGGCGAAGAGAGAAAGTCTGCCCCCACTAGATCCGTTTGCGGATCGGGGGCCCTCACTTCATGCTGTCTTAGGGGCGGCAGCAGGCTGTCTGGCCTGCTTGCCCTTGTTCCAGGACTGGTTAGGTTTCCAGCCCTGTCTGTAGCGAGCAACAGTTCCTTCCTGTTTTGGAGCGGAGGAAGTTGATGCTGCTCCTGCCTTGAAGTTACGAAAGGCACGAAAAACATAATTTATGTAAGAACTTACCTGATAAATTCATTTCTTTCATATTAGCAAGAGTCCATGAGCTAATGACGTATGGGATATACATTCCTACCAGGAGGGGCAAAGTTTCCCAAACCTCAAAATGCCTATAAATACACCCCTCACCACACACACAAATCAGTTTAACGAATAGCCAAGAAGTGGGGTGATAAGAAAAAAGTGCGAAAGCATATAAAATAAGGAATTGGAATAATTGTGCTTTATACAAAAAAATCATAACCACCACAAAAAAGGGTGGGCCTCATGGACTCTTGCTAATATGAAAGAAATGAATTTATCAGGTAAGTTCTTACATAAATTATGTTTTCTTTCATGTAATTAGCAAGAGTCCATGAGCTAGTGACGTATGGGATAATGACTACCCAAGATGTGGATCTTTCCACGCAAGAGTCACTAGAGAGGGCGGGATAAAATAAAGACAGCCAATTCCTGCTGAAAATAATCCACACCCAAAATAAAGTTTAATGAAAAACATAAGCAGAAGATTCAAACTGAAACCGCTGCCTGAAGTACTTTTCTACCAAAAACTGCTTCAGAAGAAGAAAACACATCAAAATGGTAGAATTTAGTAAAAGTATGCAAAGAGGACCAAGTTGCTGCTTTGCAAATCTGATCAACCGAAGCTTCATTCCTAAACGCCCAGGAAATAGAAACTGACCTAGTAGAATGAGCTGTAATCCTTTGAGGCGGAGTTTTACCCGACTCAACATAGGCATGATGAATTAAAGATTTCAACCAAGATGCCAAAGAAATGGCAGAAGCTTTCTGGCCTTTTCTAGAACCGGAAAAGATAATAAATAGACTAGAAGTCTTTCGAAAAGACTTAGTAGCTTCAACATAATATTTCAAAGCTCTAACAACATCCAAAGAATGCAACGATTTCTCCTTAGAATTCTTAGGATTAGGACATAATGAAGGAACCACAATTTCTCTACTAATGTTGTTGGAATTCACAACCTTAGGTAAAAATTCAAAAGAAGTTCGCAACACCGCCTTATCCTGATGAAAAATCAGAAAAGGAGACTCACAAGAAAGAGCAGATAATTCAGAGACTCTTCTGGCAGAAGAGATCGCCAAAAGGAACAAAACTTTCCAAGAAAGTAATTTAATGTCCAATGAATGCATGGGTTCAAAAGGAGGAGCTTGAAGAGCCCCCAGAACCAAATTCAAACTCCAAGGAGGAGAAATTGACTTAATGACAGGTTTTATACGAACCAAAGCTTGTACAAAACAATGAATATCAGGAAGATTAGCAATCTTTCTGTGAAAAAGAACAGAAAGAGCAGAGATTTGTCCTTTCAAGGAACTTGCGGACAAACCTTTATCTAAACCATCCTGAAGAAACTGTAAAATTCTCGGAATTCTAAAAGAATGCCAAGAAAAATGATGAGAAAGACACCAAGAAATATAAGTCTTCCAGACTCTATAATATATCTCTCTATATACAGATTTACGAGCCTGTAACATAGTATTAATCACAGAGTCAGAGAAACCTCTTTGACCAAGAATCAAGCGTTCAATCTCCATACCTTTAAATTTAAGGATTTGAGATCCTGATGGAAAAAAGGACCTTGCGACAGAAGGTCTGGTCTTAACGGAAGAATCCACGGTTGGCAAGAGGCCATCCGGACAAGATCCGCATACCAAAACCTGTGAGGCCATGCCGGAGCTACCAGCAGAACAAACGAGCATTCCTTCAGAATCTTGGAGATTACTCTTGGAAGAAGAACTAGAGGCGGAAAGATATAGGCAGGATGATACTTCCAAGGAAGTGATAATGCATCCACTGCCTCCGCCTGAGGATCCCGGGATCTGGACAGATACCTGGGAAGTTTCAGAAAAGATTTTTTTTTTTTTGCGCCAAAAAAGTCTGCGCCAAGAATGACGCAATAAAATGAAGCATTTTCAGCCCCCGCGAGCCTAACAGCCCACAGGAAAAAAGTCAAATTTTTAAGGTAAGAAAAAATGATTGATTCAAATGCATTATCCCAAATATGAAACTGACTGTCTGAAAATAAGGAATGTTGAACATCCTGAGTCAAGGCAAATAAATGTTTGAATACATATATTTAGAACTTTATAAAAAAGTGCCCAACCATAGCTTAGAGTGTCACAGAAAATAAGACTTACTTACCCCAGGACACTCATCTACATGTTTGTAGAAAGCCAAACCAGTACTGAAACGAAAATCAGCAGAGGTAATGGTATATATGAGTATATCGTCGATCTGAAAAGGGAGGTAAGAGATGAATCTCTACGACCGATAACAGAGAACCTATGAAATAGACCCCGTAGAAGGAGATCATTGCATTCAAATAGGCAATACTCTCCTCACATCCCTCTGACATTCACTGCACGCTGAGAGGAAAACCGGGCTCCAACCTGCTGCGGAGCGCATATCAACGTAGAATCTAGCACAAACTTACTTCACCACCTCCATAGGAGGCAAAGTTTGTAAAACTGATTTGTGGGTGTGGTGAGGGGTGTATTTATAGGCATTTTGAGGTTTGGGAAACTTTGCCCCTCCTGGTAGGAATGTATATCCCATACGTCACTAGCTCATGGACTCTTGCTAATTACATGAAAGAAATTAGACTGTTTAACCCTTGGTTTGGCTCTGTCTTGAGGCAGGGCATGGCCCTTACCTCCAGTAATGTCAGCGATAATCTCTTTCAAACCGGGCCCGAATAATGTTTGCCCTTTGAAAGGTATGTTAAGCAATTTAGATTTAGAAGTCACATAGGCTGACCAGGATTTAAGCCACAGCGCTCTGCGCGCTTGAATGGCGAATCCGGAGTTCTTAGCCGTAAGCTTAGTTAAGTGTACTACGGCATCAGAAATAAATGAATTAGCTAGCTTAAGGACTCTAAGCTTGTCTATAATCGCATCCAATGGAGCTGAGCTAATGGTCTCTTCCAGAGACTCAAACCAGAATGCCGCCGCAGCCGTGACAGGCGCAATGCATGCAAGGGGTTGTAATATAAAACCTTGTTGAACAAACATTTTCTTAAGGTAACCCTCTAACTTTTTATCCATTGGATCTGAAAAAGCACAGCTATCCTCCACCGGGATAGTGGTGCGCTTAGCCAGAGTAGAAACTGCTCCCTCCACCTTAGGGACCGTCTGCCATAAGTCCCGTGTGGTGGCGTCTATTGGAAACATTTTTCTAAATATAGGAGGGGGTGAAAAAGGCACACCGGGTCTATCCCACTCCTTGTTAACAATTTCTGTAAGCCTTTTAGGTATAGGAAAAAACGTCAGTACACGTCGGTACCGCAAAATATTTATCCAGCCTACATATTTTCTCTGGAATTGCAACCGTGTTACAATCATTCAGAGCTGCTAATACCTCCCCTAGTAATACACGGAGGTTCTCAAGCTTAAATTTAAAATTTGAAATGTCTGAGTCCAGTTTACTTGGATCAGATCCGTCACCCACAGAATGAAGCTCTCCGTCCTCATGTTCTGCCAATTGTGACGCAGTATCAGACATGGCTCTATTATTATCAGCGCACTCTGTTCTCACCCCAGAGTGGTCGCGTTTACCCCTAAATTCTGGCAATTTAGATAATACTTCAGTCATAACATTAGCCATGTCTTGCAAAGTGATTTGTAAGGGCCGCCCTGATGTACTTGGCGCCACAATATCACGCACCTCCTGAGCGGGAGACGCAGGTACTGACACGTGAGGAGAGTTAGTCGGCATAACTTCCCCCTCGTTGTCTGGTGAAATTTTCTTTACATGTACAGATTGGCTTTTATTCAAAGTAGCATCAATGCAATTAGTACACAAATTTCTATTGGGCTCCACATTGGCCTTTAAACATATTGCACAAAGAGATTCATCTGTGTCAGACATGTTTAAACAAACTAGCAATTAGACTAGCAAGCTTGGAAAATACTTTTCAAATAAATTTACAAGCAATATAAAAAACGTTACTGTGCCTTTAAGAAGCACACAAAATCGTCACAGTTGAAATAACAATGAACCAAATTAGTTATAACAACCAAATTTTCACAGTAAATGCATTAAGTTAGCAAAGGATTGCACCCACCAGCAAATGGATGATTAACCCCTTAGTACCCCAAAAACGGATAACAATATAAAATAAGCGTTTTTATCACAGTCAAAGCACAGTCTCACAGGTCTGCTGTGAGTGATTACCTCCCTCAAAACAAGTTTTGGAGACCCCTGGGCTCTGTAGAGACGTCCTGGATCATGGAGGAAGAAATAGGAAGACTGTGACTGAATTTTTACTGCACAATAAAGCGCCAAAATAGGCCCCTCCCACTCATAATACAACAGTGGGGAAGCTCAGTAAACTGATATTATTCCAAATAAACGACAGCCATGTGGAAAAATAATGCCCATAAAGTTTTATCACCAAGTACCTCAGAGAAAAACGATTAACATGCCAGTAAACGTTTTAAAAATAAAATTATGAAATGTTATTAAAAAGCCTGCTGCTAGTCGCTTTCACTGCAGTGGAGGCTCAAATATAAGTTAAATGTATACAGTATTTTCTTAGTGAAGTTCCATTCCCTAGAAATACCTCAGTGTAAACATACATACATATCAGCCTGATACCAGTCACTACTACTGCATTTAAGGCTGCACTTACATTATATCGGTATCAGCAGTATTTTCTCAGTCAATTCCATTCCTTAGAAAATAATATACTGCAACATACCTCCTTGCAGGTGAACCCTGCCCGCTGTCCCCTGTTCTGAAGTTACCTCACTCCTCAGAATGGCCGAGAAACAGCAAATGGATCTTAGTTACGACCGCTAAGATCATACACAAACTCAGGTAGATTCTTCTTCTAATGCTGCCTGAGAAGAACAACACACTCCGGTGCTGTTTAAAATAACAAACTTTTGATTGAAGAAATAAAAACTAAGTTTAACACACCACAGTCCTCTCACACGTCCTATCTATTAGTTAGGTGCAAGAGAATGACTGGGTATGACGTAGAGGGGAGGAGCTATATAGCAGCTCTGCATGGGTGATCCTCTTGCACTTCCTGTTAGGGAGGAGATATAATCCCATAAGTAATGGATGACCCGTGGACTGACTACACTTAATAGGAGAAACATCCGTTTTTCAGATAAATTACAACATTTGCTAATATTTAATGGCTGCCTGCATTAGTTTGCAAACAAGTCTTGCCACAGCTTAAGCATTCAATGATTTGCAGTCTGTTTTTTACAGTCTACCAGTGGACCACAAGTGAATTTTGAGGTGACCGTCTGGAAGATTTCAAAAGTCTGCATAATAAGAGAAACATTTCTCACACATCAGGATTATGAGTAAAGAGCCTCGTCACTGTAGATATGAGAAATGTTTCTCTTATGCAGACTTTTGAAATCGGCTATGAGTCTATGACAGCGATATGTGTACTTCAGCATGCGGGACGTGGCTGTAGCTGAACTCGCTGCCCCAGCTTTGGTTACTGCCTGTCCCAAACTCTTCTACTTTTTGTCTCAAGAGCGGTCAGTCCATAGTACAGACTCTTCATGCGCCAGGCTGAGATGCTGTTCGGTATCCCTGGGTTTGGCAGTTCCAGGTCCTGCTCTGTCTGATATTCTGCTGCAACTTTCTAGTTTTGTCCTCGGTTACTTCTCATCTGGCTCTGCTGGGTGAATGGTCTGGTGTTTTTTTCCCCAGGGTCTGTTACTCCCCCTCAGGTTCTTTTACTTACTCTGTACCAGGCGTTGATGCTGCTCTCTGATACTTTCTCTGACATACTAATATAAGCTATACTTTGTGCTAGTTTCTGCAGCTTTCTGTCCCCAGAATTTGTTGTCACCAAATTGTGCAGTTGCTGCTATACCAGTCTCTGGTTGCTGTGTAAGGCAGTACAGAGCCTGCAGATCCTGTTGCTGTCACTATCCCAACTATTTGCAATAGTCTTTAGCTAGTAGTGGACAGATGGAGACCTGCCCCCTAATCAACCATTGTTGCAACATGAAAAGATATAATACAATATTTACAAAAATGTGAGGGGTGTACTCACTTTTGTGAGATACTGTATATATATATATATATATATATATATATATATATATATATATACACACACACACACACACACACATAAATATATATATATATATATATATATACACACATACACATACAAGGATTTTCACTCAGTTGTTAAAACTGCCCTTTGCAAGCAACAGCCTAATTTGAAATATATTCCTACCCCAGCTCTGCTGGGTGAATGGTCTGGTGTTTTTTCCCCAGGGTCTGTTACTCCTCCCCCTCAGGTTCTTTTACTTACTCTGTACCAGGCGTTGATGCTGCTCTCTGATACTTTCTCTGACACACTAATATTAGCTATACTTTGTGCTAGTTTCTGCAGCTTTCTGTCCCCAGAATCTGTTGTCACCAAATTGTGCAGTTGCTGCTATACCAGTCTCTGGTTGCTGTGTAAGGCAGTACAGAGCCTGCAGGTCCTGTTGCTGTCACTGTCCCAACTATTTGCAATAGTCTTCAGCTAGTAGCGGACAGATCGAGACCTGCCCCCTAATCAACCTGATATGGCGTCCAGCCAATACAATTTGTAGAATGAGTCTGTCTATGATTGGCTGAGAATAGTTCATTGTCATTGTTGTACTTGAGCTGTGGGTTTCCCATGTGTTCCAGGCTTGACTACTCCGCTAGCCCTAGACTCGAGCCGTCTTGATTGTGCGGTACACAGATAAGGTTCCTTGATAGTCCCGGCGTGACGTAAAGAGAGAGCTCTCGCAGTAATTAAAGAGCGTGACTGTATTTATTATTAAAGAGCGCAGCTGATTTTTAAAGCTGTATTATTTGTGGCAAAAATAAAATTTTCAGCCAGCGACTGGTGTTTTTTTTTTTTTTAGTTAGGTGGCCACGTCACTTGGAATAAAATTACAGGTAGCCCTTGCCTTACAAAAGTCTGCCCACCCCTGGTGTACAGCCTGTATAACAGTGTAAATTTGCTGTCCCCTCAAAATAACTCAACACACAACCATTAAAGGGACAGTATACACTAATTTTCATATAATTGCATGTAATAGACATTACTATAAAGAATAAGATGCACAGATACTGATATAAAAATCCAGTATTAAACTGTTTAAAAAAAGTGGGAAATAAGACACTCCCCCCTCCAATAAGACACTCCCCTCTCCCCCTTCTTTTGCATATGAAAAGACCCTTTTAGGAGCAAGCTGGAGTAGGTAGCTGACAGTATTCTCATAAAACTTTGGGGCTTGGTTAGGAGTCTGAAAATCAGAGCAATGTTTTTTAAAAATAAGCAAAACTATACATTTTTTGGGGGAAAAAAACTTTATAGGCTATATAAATAGATCATCTACAAAACATTTATGCAAAGAAACAATGAGTGTATATTGTCCCTTTAACGTATAAACCGTTGGCAACAAAAGTGAGTACACCCCTAAGTGGAAATATCCAAATTGGGCCCAATTAGCCATTTTCCCTCCCCGGTGTCATGTGACTCGTTAGTGTCACAAGGTCTCAGGTGTGAATGGGGAGCAGGTGTGCTAAATTTGGTGTTATCGCTCTCACACTCTCTCATACTGGTCACTGGAAGTTCAACATGGCACCTCATGGCAAAGAACTCTCTGAAGATCTATAAAAAAGAATTGTTGCTCTACATAGAGATGTTGTAGGCTATAAGAAGATTGCCAAGACCCTGAAACTGAGCTGCAGTACTGTGGGCAAGACCATACAGCGGTTTCACAGGACAGGTTCCACTCAGAACACGCCTCGCCATGGTCGACCAAAGAAGTTGAGTGCACGTGCTCAGCGTCATATCCAGAGGCACAGGTTGAATGTGTGGGGGGTCAGCCCGTCAGTGCTAAGACCATACGCCGCACCATGCATCAAATTGGTCTGCATGGCTGTCATCCCAGAAGGAAGCCTCTTCTAAAGATGATGCACAAGAAAGCCTGCAAACAGTTTGCTGAAGACAAGCAGACTAAGGACATGGATTACTGGAACCATGTCCTGTGGTCCAATGAGACCAAGATAAGCTTTTTTTGGTTCAGATGGTGTCAAGCGTGTGTGGCGGCAACCAGGTGAGGAGTGCAAAGACAAGTGTGTCTTGCCTACAGTCAAGCATGGTGGTGGAAGTGTCATGGTGTGTGCCTGCATGAGTGCTGCCGGCACTGGGGAGCTACAGTTCATTGAAAGAACCATAAATGCCAACGTGTACTGTGACATACTGAAGCAGAGCATAATCCCCTCCCTTCATGTGTATAAGCGTGTGTGGCAGCAACCAGCTGAGGAGTACAAAGAAAAGTGTCACGCATGGTGGTGGGAGTGTCATGGTCTGGGCCTGCATGAGTGCTGCTGGCACTGGGGAGCTACAGTTCATTGAGGGAACCATGAATGCCAACATGTACTATGACATACTGAAGCAGAGCATGATCTCCTCCCTTCGAAAACTGGGCCACAGGGCAGTATTCCAACATAACGACCCCAAACACACCTGCAAGACGACCACTGCCTTGCTAAAGAAGCTGATGGTAAAGGAAATGGACTGGCCAAGCATGTCTCCATACATAAACCCTATAGAGCATCTGTGGGGCATCCTCAAACGGAAAGTGGGGGAGTGCAAGGTCTCTAACAGCCACCAGCTCCGTGATGTTGTCATGGAGGAGTGGAAAAGGACTCCAGTAGCAACCTGTGAAGCTCTGGTGAACTCCATGCTCAAGAGGGTAAAGGCAGTGCTGGAAAAACAGAATTTATGCTTACCTGATAAATTACTTTCTCTTGTGGTGTATCCAGTCCACGGATTCATCCTTTACTTGTGGGATATTCTCATTCCCTACAGGAAGTAGCAAAAAGGGCACACAGCAAAGCTGTCCATATAGCTCCCCCTCTAGCTCCACCCCCCAGTCATTCGACCAAAGGTTAGGAAGAAAAAGGAGAAACCATAGGGTGCAGTGGTGACTGTAGTTTAAACAAAAAAAATTTTACCTGACTTAAATGCCAGGGCGGGCCGTGGACTGGATACACCGCAAGAGAAAGTAATTTATCAGGTAAGCATAAATTCTGTTTTCTCTTGCAAGGTGTATCCAGTCCACGGATTCATCCTTTACTTGTGGGATACCAATACCAAAGCTTTAGGACACGGATGAAGGGAGGGAACAAGACAGGTACCTTAAACAGAAGGCACCACTGCTTGCAATACCTTTTTCCCAAAAATAGCCTCCGAAGAAGCAAAAGTATTGAATTTGTAAAATTCTGCAAAAGTATGCAGTGAAGACCAAGTCGCTGCCTTACAAATCTGTTCAACAGAAGCCTCATTTTTGAAAGCCCATGTGGAAGCCACTGCTCTGGTAGAATGAGCAGTAATTCTTTCAGGATGCTGCTGGCCAGCAGTCTCATAGGCCAAACGGATGATGTTTTTCAGCCAAAAGGAAAGAGAGGTAGCAGTCGCTTTCTGACCTCTCCTCTTACCAGAATAGATAACAAACAAGGAAGATGTTTGTCTGAAATCCTTAGTTGCTTGTAAATAGAACTTTAAAGCACAAACTACATCAAGATTGTGTAATAGATGTTCCTTCTTCGGAGATGGATTAGGACACAGAGAAGGAACAACTATTTCCTGGTTAATATTCTTGTTAGAAACAACTTTAGGAAGAAAACCAGGCTTGGTACGCAAAACTACCTTATCTGCGTGGAACACCAGGTAAGGTGAATCACACTGTAAGGCAGATAATTCTGAAACTCTTCGAGCAGAAGAGATAGCTATCAAAAACAAAACTTTCCAAGATAACAACTTAATGTCTATGGAATGTAAAGGTTCAAACGGAACCCCTTGAAGAACTGAAAGAACTAGATTCAAACTCCATGGCGGAGCCACAGGTTTATAGACAGGCTTGATTCTGACTAAAGCCTGAGCAAACGCTTGAACGTCTGGTACCTCTGCCAGACACTTGTGTACCAGGATAGACAAAGCAGATATTTATCCTTTTAAGGAACTAGCTGACAATCCTTTCTCCAGACCTTCTTGGAGAAAGGACAATATCCTGGGAATCCTAATCTTACTCCATGAGTAACCCTTGGAATCACACCAAGAAAGATATTTCCGCCATATCTTATGGTAGATTTTCCTGGTGACAGGCTTTCTAGCCTGAATCAGAGTATCTATAACTGACTCAGAGAACCCACGCTTTGATAGAATTAAGCGTTCAATCTCCAAGCAATCAGACGTAGAGAAACTAAATTTGGATGCTTGAACGGACCCTGTATTAGAAGATCCTGCCTCATTGGCAGTGTGCATGGTGGGACAGATGACATGTCCACTAGGTCTGCATACCAAGTCCTGCGTGGCCACGCAGGCGCTATCAGAATCACCGAAGCCTTCTCCTGCTTGATTCTGGCAACCAGACGCGGGAGGAGAGGAAACGGTGGAAAAACATAAGCCAGATTGAAGGACCAAGGCGCTGCTAGAGCATCTATCAATACCGCCTTGGGATCCCGGGACCTGGACCCATAGAGAGGAAGTTTGGTGTTCTGACGGGACGCCATCAGATCCAACTCTGGGGTGCCCCATAGTTGAGTCAGCTGGGCAAATACCTCGGGTGGAGTTTCCACTCCCCCGGGTGAAAAGTCTGACGACTTAGAAAATCCGCCTCCCAGTTGTCTACTCCTGGGATGTGAATTGCTGAGAGATGGCAGGAGTGATCCTCCGCCCACCTGATTATTTTGATTACTTCCGTCATCGCTAGGGAACTCTTTGTTCCCCCCTGATGATTGACGTAAGCTACAGTCGTGATGTTGTCCGACTGAAATCTGATGAATTTGGCCGCCGCTAGCTGAGGCCATGCCTGAAGAGCGTTGAATATCGCCCTCAGTTCCAGAATGTTTATCGGGAGAAGAGTTTCTTCCCGAGACCATAAGCCCTGAGCTTTCAGGGAGTCCCAGACCGCACCCCAGCCTAACAGACTGGCGTCGGTCGTTACGATGATCCACTATGGCCTGCGGAAACATATTCCTTGAGACCGGTGATCCTGAGACAACCACCAGAGAAGAGAATCTCTGGTCTCCTGGTCCAGCTGAATTTGAGGAGACAAATCTGCATAATCCCCATTCCACTGTTTGAGCATGCATAGTTGCAGTGGTCTGAGGTGTATCCGAGCAAAAGGGACTATGTCCATTGCCGCAACCATTAGACCGATTGTCTCCATGCACTGAGCCACAGATGGCCGAGGAATGGAATAAAGAGCTCGGCAAGTAGTTAACAGTTTTAGCTTTCTGACCTCCGTCAGAAATATTTTCATTTCTACCAAGTCTATCAGGGTTCCTAGGAATGGAACTCTTGTGAGGGGGGAGAGAGAACTCTTTTTGATGTTCACCTTCCACCCGTGAGACCTCAGAAAGGCCAATACAATCTCTGTGTGAGACTTGGTTCTTTGGAAAGTTGACGCCTGAATTAAGATGTCGTCTAAGTAAGGCACCACTGCTATGCCCCGCGGTCTTAGAACCGCCAGGAGGGACCCTAGCACCTTTGTGAAAATTCTGGGAGCAGTGGCCAACCCGAAAGGAAGAGCCACAAACTGAAAATGCTTGTCCAGAAAGGCGAACCTAAGAAACTGGTGATGATCTTTGTGGATAGGAATGTGCAGATACGCATCCTTTAGATCCACGGTAGTCATATATTGATCCTCCTGGATCATTGGTAAGATTGTCCAAATGGTCTCCATCTTGAATGATGGGACTCTGAGGAATTTGTTTAGAATTTTGAGATCCAGGATTGGTCTGAAAGTTCCTTCTTTTTTGGGAACTACAAACAGGTTTGAGTAAAACCCCAGTCCTTGTTCTGCAATTGGATCTGGGTGGATCACTCCCATTGTATGTAGATCTTCTACACAGCGTAAAAACTCCTCTTTCTTTGTCTGATCTGTAGACAGACGAGAAATGTGGAACCTTCCCCTTGGAGGAGAGTCCTTGAATTCTAGAAGGTATCCCTGGGCTACAATCTCTAATGCCCAAGGATAGTGTACATCTCTTGCCCAGGCCTGAGCGAAGAGAGAGAGTCTGCCCCCTACTAGATCCGGTCCCGGATCGGGGGCTACCCCTTCATGCTGTCTTGGTGGCAGCTGCAGGCTTTTTGGCCTGTTTACCCTTATTCCAGCCCTGGTAAGGTTTCCAGTTTGCCTTGGGCTGTGAAGTGTTACCCTCTTGCTTTGCAGCCGGAGAGGATGAAGCGGGGCCGTTCCTGAAATTGCGAAAGGAAAGAAAATTAGCTTTGTTCTTTGTTTTAAAGGCTTTGTCCTGAGGGAGAGCATGGCCATTTCCCCCGGTGATATCTGAAATAATCTCTTTCAATTCAGGCCCGAATAGGGTCTTCCCTTTGAAAGGAATGTTCAAAAGCTTGGATTTAGACGACACATCGGCCGACCAGGACTTTAGCCATAGCGCCCTGCGCGCCAAATGGCGAAACCTGAATTTTTCGCCGCTAACTTAGCTATTTGGAAAGCCGCGTCAGTGATAAAAGAATTAGCTAGCTTTAGAGCCTTAATTCTATCCATAATTTCCTCATATGAGGTCTCCGTCTGGAGCGAGTCTTCCAGCGCCTCAAACCAGAAAGCAGCTCAGTAGTTACAGGAATAATGCAGGCAAGAGGTTGGAGAAGAAAACCTTGTTGAACAAAAATTAACCCTCTAATCCATAAGGTCTTTAAAAACACAACTGTCTTCAATTGGTATGGTTGTGCGTTTAGCTAGTGTAGAAACAGCCCCCTCCACCTTAGGGACTGTCTGCCACGAGTCCCGCATGGGGTCAGATATGGGGAACATTTTCTTAAAAACAGGAGGGGGGACAAAAGGGACACCTGGCCTATCCCACTCCCTAGTAACGATATCCGCAATCCTCTTAGGGACCGTAAACGCATCCGTGTAAACAGGGACCTCTAGGTACTTGTCCATTTTACACAATTTCTCTGGGATCACCAAAGGGTCACAGTCATCCAGAGTAGCTAATACCTCCCTAAGTAAAACACGGAGGTGTTCTAGTTTGAATTTAAAAGCCAATGTATCTGAATCTGTCTGGGGAGGAACCCTTCCTGAATCAGAGACTTCTCCCTCAGACATCAAATCCCTCGCTCCCACTTCAGAGCGTTGTGAGGGTATATCGGATACGGCTACTAAAGTGTCAGAATGCTCATAATCTGTTCTTAAAGCGGAGCTATCACGCTTTGCAGGTAACACGGGCAGTTTAGATAAGAAGGCTGTAAGAGAATTATCCATGACTGCCGCTAAGTCTTGTAATGTAAAAGGGTTAGACGCACTAGAGGTACTAGGCGTCGCTTGCGCTGGCGTAACTGGTTGTGACACTTGGGGAGAGGCAGACGGGCTACCCTCGTTACCTTCACTCTGAGAATCATCTTGGGCCACATTCTTAAGTGCAACAATATGATCTTTAAAGTGTATAGACATATCAGTACAAGTGGGACACATTCTGAGAAGGGGTTCCACCATGGCTTCTAAACACATTGAACAAGGATTTTCCTTAGTGTCAGACATGTTTAACAGACTAGTAGAGTACACAAACAGGCTTGGAAATCACTTTTTTTTTATTTTTATTGATTTTTTAAAACAGATTAACAACAATGAGAAAAAGGAATCCACAATACAGTGACATTATTACATCTCTCAGGAGCTGCAACTTACAGTTTGTTTATCTTGTATATAGTCATTTGATTCCCTTTTCCCCGTCACAACAGTATTTGCTAGATTCTCATCTTCCAATTCAAGTGCCATTAATATAACTTTAAACATATTAAATGTGTCATCAAAACTTAGACAGTTCTTGTTTAGCATTGCTGCTGCGCCGCAAACCATGCACTGTGTCTTGTGTCTTAATCCCAGCTATATGGTATATGTATGGATTGATCGATCTTACATGGAGTCATCAGAGTGACCTTGTATACTCTTCCCACAAAAACACCATAGAGTGATAGTCACCGATACGATTAGTGTGCTGAAAGTGGTATTTTTCTAAAGTTAATACCCTAGTGACCTGTTCTCTCCAGTCATGTACATTGGGCACTCTTATCTGTTTCCAGAGTCTAGGTATCAGTTGTCTAGCACAATTTAACATAATATATAGTAACATCGCTCTCAGTTTGCATTTTATTTTAGGTGTTTTATTTAATAAGAGTACAAACGGGTTGTATTCTAAGCGGGTAGATATTACCTTTTCTATCTCCGAGTGTAGGTTGACCCAGTATGTTTTAATGTAGGGACAGGTCCACCATATGTGGGACATATTTCCCTCTTGCCCACATGCCCTCCAACATTGAGTGCTAGTACCCGGGTAAATTCCAGACAGTCTCCTAGGAGTTAAATACCATCTGGTGAGTAATTTCAGATTGGTCTCTGTAGCATTCATGGAGGATGGGGCTTTTCCCATTTGCTGGAAAATTGTTTGCCATTCATTTAGTGTTAGGGACCCTTGTAATTCTCTTTCCCATACTTTGGTGTATGCGGGTAGTTGTGTGGAGTGCATTGCCACTAATAATTTGTAGGATTGGGATAACCCTTTTTTTGACGTGCCTGAGGAGTAGCATATGGATTCAAATGTGGTTAATGGCCTAATTAGTTCTCTTTTTTCTCTGTTGTGGGTAATATAGTGTGACAATTGGAGGTATTCATACCAGGTCTGGCCCACAAAAATGTTTCTGTCCGTCATTTCTTGTCTAGTCAAGAGTTTACCTTTATCTAAGCAAGTATATATCGGTACGCAGCAGTGGATATACGCGGTTTCTCCTTCTATTCTATAGTGTCCTATTGGGGAGTCAGTGTTTGTCAGGAGAGGGGTTAGTGGGCCTGGGATAGATGAGATGCCTTTTTTATTTTTTAGCACTGTGTCCCATACATCAAAAGTTTCTGTCACCAGGGCTGGGGGTGAGGTACCAAGTCTCCTATGTGTTTTATTAAGCCAGCATAGACTCCCCAAGCTGGGCACACAAACCAGATTGTGTTCTAATTTTACCCATTCCTTGTTGTCCTTGTGTTTGCACCAATCTATGATTCTGGTTAACATGGTCGCCTGTTTATAATGGAGAAGGTTGGGTACTCCTAGGCCTCCTGCGTCTCTATCCCTGTATAAGGTTTTTTTTGAAACTCTCGGTATTTTACCCTGCCAGATAAATGTGTTTACACTAGCCTGGAGCCTATTTAAGTATGAAGTGGGCAATGGGATGGGTACCGTTTGAAAGATATACAGTATTTTTGGTAAGAGTGACATTTTAAATGCCTGTATCCTGCCAAGCCATGACAGGCACTTGGTTTTCCATCCACTAATCTCTATCTGTAGTTCTTTTAAGAGTTTCAAGTAATTTAAAGTGTAGAGTTCCTCTTTAGTTCTTGCTATTTGCGTACCTAAGTATGTCAGGGAGTGTTTTTGGATAGAGAAGTGAAATTGACTGCTAATATGTTGGAGGATTGGGTCGGGTACTGCTACTCCCAGTACCTCTGATTTAGTTGTATTAACTTTAAAATAGGAGTGAGAGCCAAATAGTTCAAATTCTAACTGTAGTGCTTTTAAGGATGATAATGGATTGGTCAGTGTCAGCAAAATGTCGTCTGCATAGAGTGATAATTTGTAGACCTCATTTTGGATCTTAAGGCCCTCTATTGCAGGGTTTTGGCGGATTCTGGAGGCCAAAACCTCCATGGCTAGTACAAATAATAGAGGGGATAGAGGGCATCCCTGCCTGGTGCCGTTTCTAATATTTATGCCAGATGATAAGGAGTCGTTTAATCTAACCTTAGCTGAGGGATTATCATATAATGCAAAAATTTTATTAATCATGTGTGGTCCCATTCCAAATTTGATGAGAGTTTGCTGCAGAAAAGCCCAGTTCAGCCTATCAAAGGCTTTCTCAGCGTCTATCCCTAGGAAGATCGCAGGTATCTTTTCTCTATGTACATAGTCCATAAGGTCTATGGTTTTCACCGTGTTGTCCCTTGCTTCGCGACGTGGGACAAACCCAGCTTGGTTTAAATGTACCAAGTCAGGCAGGAACTTATTTAGTCTCGCAGCTAGCACCTTCGCAAATATTTTTACATCTACATTTAGTAGTGATATAGGCCTAAAGTTTGATGGGTAGGTCGCTGGCTTCCCCGGTTTAGGGATTACAGTGATATGCGCTTCAAGCATAGAAGGTGGGAATGAGGTGTCTTTGGATATTTGATTAAAGATCTTCTGTAAGTGGGGTATTAAGATCGGGGCGAATGTTTTATAATACTGTACTGTGTAGCCATCTGGGCCTGGGCTCTTTCCTGTGTTTAAATCCTTAATGGCTGATATTATTTCTCCCGTCGATATTGGCTTTTCTAAATCTTCTACCTGTTCTAATGATAATTGGGGTAGTTTACACTTCTCTAGATAAGATAGCATATCGGGTTTTGCAGTATTATGTGTTTCCTCTCTCTCGATATTGTATAACTTCGAGTAGTAAGACTCAAATTGGGCCAAGATGTCTGGTGTAGTTTTTACAGTTTGCCTGTCGGGTGTGTTGATATCATGGATATATGTTTTGTATTTTTTGAGTTTCAACGCCCTCGCTAATAGCTTTCCGCTTCTATTGCTCTCATAGTGGTATCTCTGTCTAATTTTTAATGTCATTAAATTGTATTCTTTAGTCAGTAGGTCCTTTAAGGCATCCCTAGCCTTTTGTAATTCCTCAAGTATTTGTGTGTTTTGTGGGTCCTGTTTGTGCCGATATTCAACTTGGGACAATGTGTTTGAGAGGTCTTTATAATGCTGTCTGGATGTTTTCTTCATGTGTGATTTAGTTTTGATAAACTCCCCCCTCATGTAGCATTTATGTTCTTCCCACACCATGAATGGCTTGCTATCTTCCCGGTTGTTTATTGTGAAATATTCTTTCAATGAGTTAGTAAATTTCTCGGCGTATAGGGGAGTATTTAGTAGAGAGTCATCTAGTTTCCAAATGAAAGGTTGTGTTGGTGTGTTTGGCCATTTAAGTTGTGTTATCACCGCGGAATGGTCTGACCATGTCGTGTGAGAGATTTTTGAGTGGCATATAGTCGTAAGGCCTGCTTGGTTGGTCAAAATGTAGTCTATACGGCTGTAGGTATGATGTGGCAGTGAAAAGAAGGTATAATCTTTTTTAGAGGGATTAACAAACCTCCAGACATCATACAAGTTATAGTCTCTCATCATTTTCCCTAGATATCTAGTCGTGGGCGTCATGGGTCTGTGTATTTTATGAGAACTATCCATGTGTGGGTCAATTGTGATGTTTAGGTCTCCGCCTATGAAGGTTACTCCTCTAGAGAAGTCTATTATTTTGTTGAAGATCTTTTTAAGAAATGGGAGTTGGCGTACGTTTGGTGCATATATGTTTATCAGAGTCACTGGGTTGCCAAAGAGAAGCCCAAAAACTCCCAAGAACCTGCCTTCGTTGTCTGATGTAGTCTGTATGTGTTTGAAGGGAGTATCTCTGTGTATCAGAATGCTAACCCCACATTTCTTAGTTTCAGCAGAGCTGTGAAAGTGTTGGGAGTAGCGTGTCCCTAAGTATCTAGGTTCGTTTCTTTTCCTGAAGTGGGTCTCTTGGAGGAAAATAATATCCCCTTTCTTTCTGTACAGATCTAATAATGCTATCGACCTCTTCTGCGGGGAATTTAAGCCCTTTGCATTTTGGGATATTATGGTGATCGGTTTGCTCATTCTAATTTTCTCTAATTGTGGGTTATGCTAGGGTAACAATATAGTTGATACCTTTTGGTGGTAGTTTATGTTCTAAGTACAAGCAGCGGCGCAGCAGTCACTCCACAAATTAGAATCAAAAATCAGCAATAAAAATAATGAAGAGAAATAAAAGTAGAAGGATGACGTTAAAAATAAAAGATAATGAATAACTTCAAAATAAAAATAAAACAATAATACAATATAACAGTAGAAATAACCTTTCTCGTTCTGTGTGTATTGCAAAACAAAATAGATGCAATCAACACTTCACTGAGAGAAATTATATAAAAGCCTATTATATTACCTATATATCTAGTACTAGATCTTATAAACAACTGTGATGAATCATAAAGGTGTAAGCCAACAATTTGGAAATATCATGAACAGCATACATTGTTATAAAGCATAGTTCTGGAACTAACAGTGCAGAAATAAGTAAAACATACTTTTAACGTTAAATTCTATAATTGTTAGGAGTAGGCAAGGTAATCCTCTCCTAGTGTAGCTAAGAGCTGAACCAGAAGGATCATCTCTATATAGTCTGTATGTATAGTGTTTTACCCGTCTGGACGTATACCGGCACTTTTATCCTTCTTCTGTGACATGAGCCCTAGGAGTTTGGGCAATTCTCTTTGTTTGAGGTGGCTGTATTCTTGTAGACGAATTGGCCTCAGTGGTGCAAGAGTCTGTTTGCCCTTTACTACTGTCTTTTGGTTGTTTTCTACGTTGTGGCTGTGGCTGTAGGTCATCGTTTTCTGGGTCGATTGGGGGATCCAGGTCCAAAGCAGCGCAGAAATCCGGTATCTCCGAAATCTTAGTGCAGGAAAGTTTTCTATTTCCATGGAGGACGTATAGGTGGAAAGGAAAACCCCATCTATATAATATCTTCTTGCTCCGCAGTAGGGCTGTTAATGGTGCCAGCTCTTTCCGTCTTTGTAGTGTGCGCTGTGATAGATCCGCGTAAAATTGAAGGACTGTGCCTCTGAACTTAACCGGCTGGTTTCTTCGGGAGAGATTGAGGAGTTCCTCTTTTTCCATAAACTGTTTGAACTTTATTATGATGTCTCTAGGTGGAGCTTTGTCTGGTGGTCTGGGCCTTAGGGCCCTGTGTGCTCTGTCCCAGTTTATTTCCCTTGTAGAGGTTTCGCCCCTCAAATGGGCAAACAGTGCTGGAAGATAGGTAGGCAGGTCTTTCGGTAATACCGATTCGGGGATGCCCCTGATGCGAAGATTTTTCCTACGCCCTCTGTTTTCTAGGTCCTCTATTTTGTCGTGGAGAACCTCTATTAGATCTGCTTGTGTGGCAGTGGTTTCTTGTATCTGATGTACTTCATCCTGGATATTATTTGTATAGTCTTCCAGAGTATCAACCCTGAACCCAATAGTGTGTAATTCTTGTTTGAGATCAGCCATCTCCTCTCTCATACATGTCCTTACTATCTCCGCTATATCTTGCTTAGAGGCTAGAGATGAGAGTACAGAGGACGGAATCTGTGTTAGGGTATCTGGGACTTTCTGGGGTCTGTTAGGCGATGGTGTGATAGGCATAAGCTCTTCTTCCTGTTCGTGTGCAGTGAAGGTAGAGTGCTGGCTTGTAGAGCTAAAGAAAGATTCCACACTAGGGCCTTTTACGTGCGTGTGTTTTGTGGCTTTAGGTGGTTTCAGTAGCCTCTTAGACGTCATTTTAGGCTTTATCTTTTAACGTGTAGTTTAGTGTTGTTCACACAGATGTCTGTGCAGTGATGTAGTGTGACTAGCACTATACTTCTGAGTTGGTGTTTGGTAATATACCCCTGTTTATGATATGTCCTGGTTTTATGGCGTAACACCAGTTAGTCAAGTTATTTCTGAAGGGTGTTCTGTTCCCTCTAGTTCTTTTAAAAGATATGCTCAAGAAGAGCAAGGATCTCCGTTTTTTATTTTTATTGTTTTGCAGTTTATCCCTTTCAATTGTTGTTGCTAATTGTGTGGTTTCTGCGATGCAGCTCCTATCTTTAGAGTTGCTCTACCTGTAGCTGTTGTATTCTAGCTGCGTCACTGCAATTAGGCCTTGTCTCACACTCTATCTTGTCAGGGGTACGTGTGAGGGGATCGCCTCTGCTGGCTTAGTCGCGGTGTGTGCAAGGTACTGTAAAACTTCTACCCCCTTAGCTATGCTTGTCTGAGTCCTTTATATGGGCTTTCAATTTGCCCCCCTCAATTGTGTTCTATTCCGTTAGGGCTGTCAGTACGCCACAGAGTGAATGAATGGCGGGCCGCCCGTTTTCGCGGCACTTTGTTATCTCACCCGGTATGTCCAATTCGGCTCCTGGTCCCTCCGGTACTCAGAGTTTAGCACCGACGGTATCAGGGTGCTCTCCGCTGATGGGATCTGTTCCTCTCTCCGGATGCCTTCACAATTGGTGTTGCGCAGGCCACAAAGTTGCCGAGGACCTGTTGTTGTTTTTTTTTTTTTAGCCCTTAAGCTTTGTATCGCAGAGAAGCTCCGAAGTGAGTTAGAGTCCCATAATTATTGCCTGTTTAGTTCAGTTAGCAGAATTTTGAGTTTGTATGCTTTATTTACATTTATATATGTGTTGGCATACGGAGCTCTGGAGTTATGCTGCCATCTTAGCAGCGGCCAGCTCCGCCCCTCTGGCTTGGAAATCACTTTAATCAAATAAAAAACACAATTTGAAAAAAACGTTACTGTGCCTTTAAGAGATAAAAAGAGCACACAATTTTACAAAACGGTGAAAAATGCAGCAAATTTTCACAGTATGTAGCTAAAGCCTTAATAAGATTGCACCCCAAGTTTCAAAACGATTAACCCCTTAATGCCCAAACCGGAGAAGGCTAAAGCCAACACCTAGTTAAATCACTACAGCACCTTGCCACAGCCTTGCTGAGGCCCTACCTGCCCTTAGGGATCAGATTTGGGGGAATATAGCTTCTTTTAGGCCCTCAAATATCAGCAGGACCCTCCATGTGAAACAGCATGAACTTATCTGCAATTCTAAGTGCGCATCTGAGGCGCGAAATTAGGCCCCTCCCACTCTACTCCGGAGCTGTGAGGCCTAATAAATCACTCCTAAGTGACTAAAAAACATAATTTATGCTTACCTGATAAATTTATTTCTCTTGTAGTGTATCCAGTCCACGGATCATCCATTACTTGTGGGATATTCTCCTTCCCAACAGGAAGTTGCAAGAGGATCACCCACACCAGAGCTGCTATATAGCTCCTCCCCTCACTGCCATATCCAGTCATTCGACCGAAACAAGACGAGAAAGGAGAAACCATAGGGTGCAGTGGTGACTGTAGTTTAATTAAAATTTAGACCTGCCTTAAAAGGACAGGGCGGGCCGTGGACTGGATACACTACAAGAGAAATAAATTTATCAGGTAAGCATAAATTATGTTTTCTCTTGTTAAGTGTATCCAGTCCACGGATCATCCATTACTTGTGGGATACCAATACCATAGCTAAAGTACACGGATGAAGGGAGGGACAAGGCAGGAACTTAAACGGAAGGAACTGTAGAACCTTTCTCCCAAAAACAGCCTCCGAAGAAGCAAAAGTGTCAAATTTGTAAAATTTTGAAAAGGTGTGAAGCGAAGACCAAGTCGCAGCCTTGCAAATCTGTTCAACAGAGGCCTCATTTTTAAAGGCCCAGGTGGAAGCCACAGCTCTAGTAGAATGAGCTGTAATCCTTTCAGGGGGCTGCTGTCCAGCAGGTTCATAGGCTAAGCGTATTATGCTCCGAAGCCAAAAGGAGAGAGAGGTTGCCAAAGCTTTTTGACCTCTCCTCTGTCCAGAGTAAACGACAAACAGGGAAGATGTTTGACGAAAATCTTTAGTAGCCTGTAAGTAAAACTTCAAGGCACGGACTACGTCCAGATTATGCAAAAGACGTTCCTTCTTTGAAGAAGGATTAGGACACAATGATGGAACAACAATCTCTTAATTGATATTCCTGTTAGAAACCACCTTAGGTAAAAACCCAGGTTTGGTACGCAGAACTACCTTGTCTGAATGAAAAATCAGATAAGGAGAATCACAATGTAAGGCAGATAACTCAGAGACTCTTCGAGCCGAGGAAATAGCCATCAAAAACAGAACTTTCCAAGATAAAAGTTTAATATCAATGGAATGAAGGGGTTCAAACGAAAATCCCTGAAGAACTTTAGGAACCAAGTTTAAGCTCCACGGGGGAGCAACAGTTTTAAACACAGGCTTAATCCTAACCAAAGCCTGACAAAATGCCTGGACGTCTGGAACTTCTGCCAGACGCTTGTGCAAAAGAATAGACAGAGCAGAGATCTGTCCTTTTAAATAACTAGCTGATAAGCCTTTGTCCAAACCCTCTTGGAGAAAGGACAATATCCTAGGAATCCTAACCTTACTCCATGAGTAACTCTTGGATTCACACCAATAAAGATATTTACGCCATATCTTATGATAGATTTTCCTGGTGACAGGCTTCCGAGCCTGTATTAAGGTATCAATGACTGACTCGGAGAAGCCACGCCTTGATAGAATCAAGCGTTCAATCCCCATGCAGTCAGTCTCAGAGAAATTAGATTTGGATGATTGAAAGGATCTTGTGTTAGAAGGTCCTGCCTCAGAGGCAGAGTCCATGGTGGAAGAGATGACATGTCCACTAGGTCTGCATATCAGGTCCTGTGTGGCCACGCAGGCGCTATCAGAATCACTGATGCTCTCTCCTCTTTGATTTTGGCAATCAGTCGAGGGAGCAGAGGAAACGGTGGAAACACATAGGCCAGGTTGAAGAACCAAGGAGCTGCTAGAGCATCTATCAGCGTTGCTCCAGGGTCCCTGGACCTGGATCCGTAACAAGGAAGCTTGGCGTTCTGGCGAGACGCCATGAGATCCAGTTCTGGTTTGCCCCAACGATGGACCAGTTGAGCAAACACCTCCGGATGGAGTTCCCACTCCCCCGGATGAAAAGTCTGACGACTTAGAAAATCCGCCTCCCAGTTCTCTACGCCTGGGATGTGGATCGCTGACAGGTGGCAAGAGTGAGACTCTGCCCAGCGAATTATCTTTGAGACTTCTAACATCGCTAGGGAACTCCTGGTTCCCCCTTGATGGTTGATGTAAGCCACAGTCGTGATGTTGTCCGACTGAAATATGATGAACCTCAGTGTTGCTAACTGAGGCCAAGCTAGAAGAGCATTGAATATTGCTCTTAACTCCAGAATATTTATTGGGAGGAGTTTCTCCTCCTGAGTCCACGATCCCTGAGCCTTCAGGGAGTTCCAGACTGCGCCCCAACCTAGAAAGCTGGCATCTGTTGTTACAATCGTCCAATCTGGCCTGAGAAAGGTCATACCCTTGGACAGATGGACCCGAGAAAGCCACCAGAGAAGAGAATCTCTGGTCTCTTAATCCAGATTTAGTAGAGGGGACAAATCTGAGTAATCCCCATTCCACTGACTTAGCATGCATAATTGCAGCGGTCTGAGATGCAGGCACGCAAATGGCACTATGTCCATTGCCGCTACCAGTAAGCCGATTACTTCCATGCACTGAGCCACTGACGGGCGTGGAATGGAATGAAGGACATGGCAAGCATTTAGAAGTTTTGATAACCTGGACTCCGTCAGGTAAATTTTCATCTCTACAGAATCTATAAGAGTCCCTAGGAAGGAGACTCTTGTGAGTGGTGATAGAGAACTCTTTTCCACGTTCACTTTCCACCCATGCGACCTCAGAAATGCCAGAACTATCTCTGTATGAGACTTGGCAATTTGAAAGCTTGACGCCTGTATCAGGATGTCGTCTAGATACGGAGCCACCGCTATGCCTCGCGGCCTTAGAACCGCCAGAAGTGAGCCCAGAACCTTTGTAAAAATTCTCGGGGCAGTGGCCAACCCGAAGGGAAGAGATACCAATTCGTAATGCCTGTCTAGAAAGGCAAACCTTAGGAACCGATGATGATCTTTGTGAATCGGTATGTGAAGGTAGGCATCCTTTAAGTCTACTGTGGTCATGTACTGACCCTCTTGGATCATGGGTAGGATGGTCCGAATAGTTTCCATTTTGAATGATGGAACTCTGAGGAATTTGTTTAAGATCTTTAGATCCAAGATTGGTCTGAAGGTTCCCTCTTTCTTGGGAACCACAAACAGATTTGAATAAAATCCCTGTCCTTGTTCCGTCCGCGGAACTGGATGGATCACTCCCATTACTAGGAGGTCTTGCACACAGCTTAGGAATACCTCTTTCTTTATCTGGTTTGATGATAACCTTGAAAGATGAAATCTCCCTTGTGGAGGAGAAGCTTTGAAGTCCAGAAGATATCCCTGAGATATGATCTCCAACGCCCAGGGATCCTGAACATCTCTTGCCCACGCCTGGGCGAAGAGAGAAAGTCTGCCCCCCGTTCCTTCATGCTGTCTTGGGGGCAGCAGCAGGCTTTCTGGCCTGCTTGCCCTTGTTCCAGGAATGGTTAGGTTTCCAGGCCTGTCTGGAATGAGCAACAGTTCCCTCTTGTTTTGAAGCGGAGGAAGTTGATGCTGCTCCTGCCTTGAAATTTCGAAAGGCACGAAAATTAGACTGTTTGGCCTTTGATTTGGCCCTGTCCTGAGGAAGGGTATGACCCTTGCCTCCAGTAATGTCAGCAATAATTTCCTTCAAGCCAGGCCCGAATAAGGTCTGCCCCTTGAAAGGAATGTTGAGTAATTTAGACTTTGAAGTCACGTCAGCTGACCAGGATTTAAGCCATAGCTCCCTACGCGCCTGGATGGCGAATCCGGAATTCTTAGCCGTTAGTTTAGTCAAATGAACAATGGCATCAGAAACAAATGAGTTAGCTAGCTTAAGTTTTCTAAGCTTGTCAATAATTTCATTCAATGGAGCTGTCTGGATGGCCTCAAACCAGAATGTCGCCGCAGCAGTGACAGGCGCAATGCATGCAAGGGGCTGTAAAATAAAACCTTGTTGAATAAACATTTTCTTAAGGTAACCCTCCAATTTTTTATACATTGGATCTGAAAAAGCACAACTGTCCTCAACCGGGATAGTGGTACGCTTGCTAAAGTAGAAACTGCTCCCTCCACCTTAGGGACCGTCTGCCATAAGTCCCGTGTAGTGGCGTCTATTGGAAACATTTTTCTAAATATAGGAGGTGGGGAAAAGCCCCAGGGAACTGTTTCTAGGCAAAATTCAAGCCAGCCATGTGGAAAAAACTAGGCCCCAATAAGTTTTATCACCAAATATATATAAAAAACGATTAAACATGCCAGCAAACGTTTTAAAATACACTTTTATAAGAGTATGTATCTCTATTAATAAGCCTGATACCAGTCCCTATCACTGCATTTAAGGCTTTACTTACATTACTTCGGTATCAGCAGCATTTTCTAGCAAATTCCATCCCTAGAAAAATATTTTAACTGCACATACCTTATTGCAGGAAAACCTGCACGCTATTCCCCCTCTGAAGTTACCTCACTCCTCAGAATATGTGAGAACAGCAAAGGATCTTAGTTACTTCTGCTAAAATCATAGAAAACGCAGGCAGATTCTTCTTCTAAATACTGCCTGAGATAAACAGTACACTCCGGTACCATTTAAAAATAACAAACTTTTGATTGAAGAAATAAACCAAGTATAAAACACCACAGTCCTCTTACGACCTCCATCTTAGTTGAGAGTTGCAAGAGAATGACTGGGTATGGCAGTGAGGGGAGGAGCTATATAGCAGCTCTGCTGTGGGTGATCCTCTTGCAACTTCCTGTTGGGAAGGAGAATATCCCACAAGTAATGGATGATCCGTGGACTGGATACACTTAACAAGAGAAAACAGCCATGTGGTAATAACCCCAGAAAAAACCCAAAAGGGCTTTCAAAGTGTCTTGCAAAAACGATTTTTCCTTAGCCAAACAATCGATTGCCCTGAATAAGTGTCAACCAGTATATTAGCCCTATTATGTAAGCATTCAATTCCTTACTAAGTCTGTGAACATAGCTTACCCTCCCCTCATGGGGATATTGTCAGTCTCTTCTAGCATTATCTCAGTCTTGTCTAGAAAAAAGACATACTGTACATATATATATATATATATATATACACATACATACATACAAGGATTTTCACTCAGCTGTTAAAACTGCCCATTGCAAGCAACAGCCTAATTTGAAATATATTCCTGCCCCAGAACTCAAAGAAAATACAAGGATTTTTACTCAGCTGTTAAAACTGCCCTTTGCAAGCAACAGCCTAATTTGAAATATATTCCTGCCCCAGAATTTAAAGAAAATACAAGGATTTTCACTCAGCTGTTAAAACTTCCCTTTGAAAGCAACAGGTAGCCTTCTGGAAGACAATTTCCTTCCCACCCTGCCCCTCACCCCAAGCTCATTTGCTCATTTATAGATAGTCTCCCACACAACTTTCATTCTCCAGAAATGACTGGTGCAATCACTGATCAGCACATCCTTCCACTCACTTAACCCTATATAATACATACCCTCTCTCCCTTCAAGTAGCTATATATTACACCATAATATAATATACTTTTTTTCTTTTTTAATTATTTGTGTTTTTGTTTTCATCTACACACCTCATACCACTAAAATGAATCCAAAGATGACCATACTGTTATTCAAAATAACCCTTTTTTCACTCCAATTTTGCTCACATCACTACCGCCATAAGCACACACCTCAAACTGGAAAACAAATTATCATACACCATGGCCTGCTCTGTTGCCATAACTTATCTGCCGAGTGCTGGTGGAGAGTTATAAAAACCAGTCCCCCTACCCCCCCTCACAAAATTATAAAGTATCACATTCACTTTATGGCCAATCAAAAATGATGTCCAAATTCCTATTCCTTATGTTACTTGCTCTGGCAAATGATGTAGAGTCTAACCCTGGTCCCCCAACGAATTCCATTCCTAGCCATCCAGGTAAAAAATATAATTTATGCTTACCTGATAAATTCATTTCTCCTGTAGTGTAGTCAGTCCACGGGTCATCCATTACTTATGGGATTATATCTCCTCCCTAACAGGAAGTGCAAGAGGATCACCCAAGCAGAGCTGCTATATAGCTCCTCCCCTCTACGTCATACCCAGTCATTCGACCGAAACCAAACGAGAAAGGAGAAAACTATAGGGTGCAGTGGTGACTGGAGTTTAATTTAAAATTTAGACCTGCCTTAAAAAAAACAGGGCGGGCCGTAGACTGACTACACTACAGGAGAAATGAATTTATCAGGTAAGCATAAATTATATTTTCTCTTGTTAAGTGTAGTCAGTCCACGGGTCATCCATTACTTATGGGATACCAATACCAAAGCTAAAAGTACACGGATGACGGGAGGGACAGGCAGGATCTTTACACAGAAGGAACCACTGCCTGTAGAACCTTTCTCCCAAAAACAGCCTCCGAAGAAGCAAAAGTGTCAAATTTGTAAAATTTTGAAAAAGTGTGAAGTGAAGACCAAGTTGCAGCCTTGCAAATCTGTTCAACAGAGGCCTCATTCTTAAAGGCCCAAGTGGAAGCCACAGCTCTAGTAGAATGAGCCGTAATCCTTTCAGGAGGCTGCTGTCCAGCAGTCTCATAGGCTAAGCGTATTATGCTACGAAGCCAAAAAGAGAGAGAGGTAGCCGAAGCTTTTTGACCTCTCCTCTGTCCAGAATAAACGACAAACAGGGAAGAAGTTTGACGAAAATCTTTAGTTGCCTGCAAATAAAATTTCAGGGCACGGACGACGTCCAGATTGTGCAGAAGTCGTTCCTTCTTTGAAGAAGGGTTAGGGCACAATGATGGAACAACAATCTCTTGATTGATATTCTTGTTAGTGACTACCTTAGGTAAGAACCCAGGTTTAGTACGCAGAACTACCTTATCTGAATGGAAAATCAGATAAGGAGAATCACAATGTAAGGCCGATAACTCAGAGACTCTTCGAGCCGAGGAAATAGCCATTAAAAACAGAACTTTCCAAGATAACAGCTTGATATCAATGGAATGAAGGGGTTTAAACGGAACACCTTGCAGAACGTTAAGAACTAAGTTTAAGCTCCACGGCGGAGCAACAGTCTTAAACACAGGCTTAATCCTAGCCAAAGCCTGACAAAAAGCCTGAACGTCTGGAACGTCTGCCAGACGTTTGTGTAAAAGGATAGACAGAGCTGAGATCTGTCCCTTTAACGAACTAGCAGATAAACCCTTTTCTAAACCTTCTTGTAGAAAAGACAATATCCTAGGAATCCTAACCTTACTCCATGAGTAACTCTTGGATTCGCACCAATATAAGTATTTACGCCATATTTTATGGTAAATTTTCCTGGTAACAGGTTTCCTAGCCTGTATTAAGGTATCAATCACTGACTCCGAGAATCCCCGCTTTCATAGAATCAAGCGTTCAATCTCCATGCAGTCAGCCTCAGAGAAATTAGATTTGGATGTTTGAAAGGACCCTGAATCAGAAGGTCCTGTCTCAGAGGCAGAGACCATGGTGGACAGGACGACATGTCCACTAGATCTGCATACCAGGTCCTGCGTGGCCACGCAGGCGCCATTAGAATCATCGATGCTCTCTCCTGTTTGATCCTGGCAATCAATCGAGGAAGCATCGGGAAGGGTGGAAACACATAAGCCATGTTGAAGACCCAAGGTGCTGTCAGAGCATCTATCAGTACCGCTCCCGGGTCCCTGGACCTGGATCCGTAACAAGGAAGCTTGGCGTTCTGGCGAGACGCCATGAGATCCAAATCTGGTTTGCCCCAATGATGAAGCAGTTGGGCAAACACCTCCGGATGAAGTTCCCACTCCCCCGGATGAAAAGTCTGGCGACTTAGAAAATCCGCCTCCCAGTTCTCCACGCCTGGGATGTGGATCGCTGACAGGTGGCAAGAGTGAGACTCTGCCCAGCGAATTATCTTTGAGACTTCCATCATCGCTAGGGAACTCCTTGTTCCTCCTTGATGGTTGATGTAAGCCACAGTCGTGATGTTGTCCGACTGAAACCTGATGAACCTCAGAGTTGCTATCTGAGGCCAAGCCAGAAGAGCATTGAGAACTGCTCTTAATTCCAGAATGTTTATTGGAAGGAGTCTCTCCTCCTGAGTCCATGATCCCTGAGCCTTCAGGGAATTCCAGACTGCGCCCCAACCTAGAAGGCTGGCGTCTGTTGTTACAATCGTCCAATCTGGCCTGCGGAAGGGCATCCCCTTGGACAGATGTGGCCGAGAAAGCCACCATAGAAGAGAATCTCTGGTCTCTTCATCCAGATTTAGCAGAGGGGACAAATCTGAGTAATCCCCATTCCACTGACTTAGCAAGCACAATTGCAGCGGTCTGAGATGCAGGCGCGCAAAAGGTACTATGTCCATTGCCGCTACCATTAAGCCGATTACCTCCATGCACTGAGCCACTGACGGGTGTTGAATGGAATGAAGGACACGGCAAGCATTTAGAAGTTTTGATAACCTGTCCTCCGTCAGGTAAATTTTCATTTCTACAGAATCTATAAGAGTCCCTAAGAAGGGAACTCTTGTGAGTGGCAATAGAGAACTCTTTTCTACGTTCACCTTCCACCCATGCGACCTTAGAAATGCCAGAACTAACTCTGTATGAGACTTGGCAGTTTGGAAACTTGACGCTTGTATCAGAATGTCGTCTAGGTACGGAGCTACCGCTATGCCTCGCGGTCTTAGTACCGCCAGAAGAGAGCCCAGAACCTTTGTAAAGATTCTTGGAGCCGTAGCTAACTCGAAGGGAAGAGCTACAAACTGGTAATGCCTGTTTAGGAAGGCAAACCTTAGATACCGGTAATGATCCTTGTGAATCGGTATGTGAAGGTAGGCATCCTTTAAATCCACTGTGGTCATGTACTGACCCTCTTGGATCATGGGTAAGATGGTCCGAATAGTTTCCATTTTGAACGATGGAACTCTTAGGAATTTGTTTAGGATCTTTAAGTCCAAGATTGGTCTGAAGGTTCCCTCTTTTTTGGGAACCACAAACAGATTTGAATAAAACCCTTGTCCGTGTTCCGACCGCGGAACTGGGTGGATCACTCCCATTAGTAAGAGGTCTTGTACACAGCGTAGAAACGCCTCTTTCTTTATCTGGTTTGCTGATAACCTTGAAAGATGAAATCTCCCTTGTGGAGGAGAAGCTTTGAAGTCCAGAAGATATCCCTGAGATATGATCTCCAACGCCCAGGGATCCTGGACATCTCTTGCCCAAGCCTGGGCGAAGAGAGAAAGTCTGCCCCCCACTAGATCCGTTTCCGGATCGGGGGCCCTCACTTCATGCTGTCTTAGGGGCAGCAGCAGGTTTTCTGGCCTGCTTGCCCTTGTTCCAGGACTGGTTAGGTTTCCAGCCCTGTCTGTAGCGAGCAACACTTCCTTCCTGTCTTGGAGCGGAGGAAGTTGATGCTGCTCCTGCCTTGGAGTTACGAAAGGCACGAAAATTAGACTGTTTAGCCCTTGGTTTGGCCCTGTCTTGAGGCAGGGCATGGCCCTTACCTCCAGTAATGTCAGCGATAATTTCTTTCAAACCGGGCCCGAATAATGTCTGCCCTTTGAAAGGAATGTTAAGCAATTTAGATTTAGAAGTCACATCAGCTGACCAGGATTTAAGCCACAGCGCTCTACGCGCTTGAATGGCGAATCTGGAGTTCTTAGCCGTAAGTTTAGTTAAGTGTACTACGGCATCAGAAATAAATGAATTAGCTAGCTTAAGGACTTTAAGCTTGTTTATAATCTCATCCAATGGAGCTGTGCTAAGGGGGTCTTCCAGAGACTCAAACCAGAATGCCGCCGCAGCCGTGACAGGCGCAATGCATGCAAGGGGTTGTAATATAAAACCTTACTGAACAAACATTTTCTTAAGGTAACCCTCTAACTTTTTATCCATTGGATCTGAAAAAGCACAGCTATCCTCCACCGGGATAGTGGTGCGCTTAGCCAGAGTAGAAACTGCTCCCTCCACCTTAGGGACCGTCTGCCATAAGTCCCGTGTGGTGGCGTCTATTGGAAACATTTTTCTAAATATAGGAGGGGGTGAAAAAGGCACACCGGGTCTATCCCACTCCTTGTTAACAATTTCTGTAAGCCTTTTAGGTATAGGAAAAACGTCAGTACACGCCGGTACCGCAAAATATTTATCCAGCCTACATACTTTCTCTGGAATTGCAACCGTGTTACAATCATTCAGAGCCGCTAATACCTCCCCTAGTAATACACGGAGGTTCTCAAGCTTAAATTTAAAATTTGAAATGTCTGAATCCAGTTTACTTGGATCAGATCCGTCACCCACAGAATGAAGCTCTCCGTCCTCATGTTCTGCAAATTGTGACGCAGTATCAGACATGGCTCTATTATTATCAGCGCACTCTGTTCTTACCCCAGAGTGATTGCGTTTACCCCTAAATTCTGGCAATTTAGATAGTACTTCAGTCATAACATTAGCCATGTCTTGCAAAGTGATTTGTATGGGCCGCCCTGATGTACTTGGCGCCACAATATCACGCACCTCCTGAGCGGGAGGCGAAGGTACTGACACGTGAGGAGAGTTAGTCGGCATAACTTCCCCCTCGTTGTCTGGTGATAATTTCTTTACATGTACAGATTGGCTTTTATTTAAAGTAGCATCAATGCAATTAGTACACAAATTTCTATTGGGCTCCACATTGGCCTTTAAACATAGTGAACAAAGAGATTCATCTGTGTCAGACATGTTTAAACAAACTAGCAATGAGACTAGCAAGCTTGGAAATACTTTTCTAAATAAATTTACAAGCAATATAAAAAACGCTACTGTGCCTTTAAGAAGCACAAAAAACTGTCACAGTTGAAATAACAATGAACCAAAATAGTTATAGCAACCAATTTTTCACAGTAAATGTATTAAGTTAGCAAAGGATTGCACCCACCAGCAAATGAATGATTAACCCCTTAATACCCAAAAAACGGATAACAATTTAATATTAACGTTTTTATCACAGACAAAACACACTGTCACAGGTCTGCTGTGAGTGATTACCTCCCTCAAAACTAGTTTTGGAGACCCCTGAGCTCTGTAGAGACGTCCTGGATCATGGAGGAAGAAATAGGAAGACTGTGACTAAATTTTTACTGCGCAATAAAGCGCTAAAATAGGCCCCTCCCACTCATATTACAACAGTGGGGAAGCTCAGTAAACTGTTTTTATTCAGAAATAAACGACAGCCATGTGGTAAAAATCATGCCCATAAAGTTTTATCACCAAGTACCTCAGAAAAAACGATTAACATGCCAGTAAACGTTTTAAAAATGAAAATTATGAAATGTTATTAATAAGCCTGCTGCTAGTCGCTTTCACTGCAGTGCAGGCTCAAATATTACTTTAATATAGACAGTATTTTCTTAGTGAAATTCCATTCCCCAGAAATACCTCAGAGTATACATACATACATATCAGCCTGATACCAGTCGCTACTACTGCATTTAAGGCTGCACTTACATTACATCGGTATTAGCAGTATTTTCTCAGTCAATTCCATTCCTTAGAAAATAATATACTGCAACATACCTCCTTGCAGGTGGGCCCTGCCTGCTATCCCCTGTTCTGAAGTTACCTCACTCCTCAGAATGGCCGAGAACAGCAAGTGGATCTTAGTTACGACCGCTAAGATCATAGACAAACTCAGGTAGATTCTTCTTCTAATGCTGCCTGAGAAAAAACAACACACTCCGGTGCCGTTTAAAATAACAAACTTTTGATTGAAGAAATAAAAACTAAGTTTAACACACCACAGTCCTCTCACACGTCCTATCTATTAGTTAGGCGTAAGAGAATGACTGGGTATGACGTAGAGGGGAGGAGCTATATAGCAGCTCTGCTTGGGTGATCCTCTTGCACTTCCTGTTAGGGAGGAGATATAATCCCATAAGTAATGGATGACCCGTGGACTGACAACACTTAACAGGAGAAAAGGCCTCTCCTTTGTGCACTGTAATATCCGCAGCTTACTACCAAAAATCGATACACTGCAAGCATGGTGTTCCCATTACAAACCCAAAATCCTTGTGATCTCTGAATTGTGGCTAACCGCAAAAATATCTGACTCTGCCATTGCTATACATGGGTATTCATGCCATAGAAATGACAGAGCAAAAAGAGGAGGCGGCATTGTAATTTATGTTGACAATTCCATAAAGTTCACCCCCTTACAAAAATCTAGCTCTCCTGCCACCTTTGATTTCCTTTCTGGCACAATTGAGATCCCGTGCAGTAAATCAATCATTGTTGCAGGAATCTACTGTCCACCTAGCTCCCCTGTGCATTCCCTTTCTGACAAAGCCCATCTCCTTCGTGAAACCATAGCTCAAACCCCAAAAAGTAAAATTTTGGTCTTTGGAGATTTTAATATTGATTGGCTGAATCCTAAAAACAATAGATATTGCTCACCATTTAAGACTTTGCAGCTAACGCAATGAATCTCCTCCTCAACTCGCATAAACATTAAAAGCCATAACCACACCCTCCTTGATTGGATTCTCTCCACTTCCCCTGACCGAATCCAGGAGGCAAGTGTTCTCCCTAACAGTTTCAGTGACCACTGCTTAGTATACTGTGTGCGCAAAATAAGGGCTACTAAATCCCCTCCCAAGGTTAAAATTACACGGTCCTTCAAAAAATGTAATCTTCAATCATTTCTAAATGACATCAAGAACCTCCCCTGGCACAGATTAAACCTAATTCCAGATTTAGACTCTGCAGTTGAATTCCTTCAGTCCGAACTCCTACAAGTTTGGAATTTGCATGCCCTGCTGCGTAAGGTGAGAGTAAAAGGAGCACATATGAATTGGATCACAACTGACCTCATTCAAATGTACCAATTTCAGGATTCATTGTGGTCAAAGTTCAAGCATACTGGCTCTATGAACGATCCCTGTGAATATAGAAAATGGTGAAATATATGCACTAAACAAAATTGGCTAAGGCCCAATATTTCTGTGAAAATCTGAAAAATAACATATCAAACCCTAGAAAGTTTTGAAAAGTCATAAATAACTTACACACTCTCCCCCAATCCACTCCCAACCCTCCACTGTCAAAGTGGACAAGCAAACCCTGCAATTTCCCTTAGAAGTAGCAAATGCTTTTAACAATTATTTTGTCGGATGCTCCACCACCCTGATTGACAAACTAATAAATGACACGCATCCTGAAACTACAAATGTGGATCAGGCCCCACTAAATCTACAAAGACCCAATATAGAAAAGTTTAATTTTAGACCTGTACCCATCAATATCGTTAAGAAACACCTTAATAATTTAAAAATGAAAAACCAGTCTGGACCTGATCAAATCCCAGCAATGCTGTTGAAGCTCAGTGCGCCGGCAATTGCTAAACCTGTCACAATCCTAATTAACGAATCCTTGGTGTTTGGATACATACCCAAACTTTGGAAGACTGCAAGAGTAGTGCCTATCCATAAAAGTGGTGAGTTAACCATGGTTACTAACTATCGCCCAATATCATTGCTCCCAGTATTGTCAAAAATCTTAGAAAAATGCGTCCATACGCAACTTTGTGAGTATTACCAACAATCTAGCTATATGACCCCTATTTAAACGGGTTTTCGTCCAAATCACTCCATTACAACTGCCCTCCTAAAAGTTTGCAACGACATCCAAACTGGCATGGAACAAGGAGACCTAACTGGAGCTATTTTTCTTGATTTTGCAAAGGCCTTTGACACAGTAGACCACGACATACTACTGCTCAAACTAAAAAACTCAGGTATTGGTGATCGTCCGCTAACCTGGTTTCAATCATATGTATCGGATGGATCACAGTATGTCTCCATTTCTGACAGCGACTCCCTCCCTCTCCCAGTCACGTGTGGTGTTCCCCAAGGTTCCATTCTCGGCCCCCTACTATTCACATTATTTATAAATGATCTGCCAAATGTCTGCAAATCCTCAACTGTATACATGTACTCAGACGACACGGTAATCTATGCAAACAAATCCAATCTGCCACAGCTTGAGGCAGTGCTCCAAGACCAGTTCACAGAGGTAGAAAAGTGGATCTCAAAAAACAAACTCTTCCTAAACACTGACAAAACTGTCACAATGATCTTTGGAATGGTACCTAAATTACACAAACTACAAAAGTCCCATCCACGCATTAAAACAAAATCAAATGGCACACTGACCGTAGTCTACTCTTTCAAATACTTGGGTATGTTGTTAGAACCCAATCTATCTTTTGGCCTCCATATAGAAAAACTTGAATCTAAACTCTATCCAAAACTAGGTGCCCTGTACAGAAACAAATCCTGCCTCAGCCCTACAGTAAAGGAAAAGATTGTACAGCAAATGCTAATGCAATCATGAATTATGGAGATGTAGTATATGCACCTGCACCGCAAACTCACCTAAATAAACTTAATACACTGTATAACTCGTTCTGCCGCTTTGTGCTACAATGTAATTACAGGACCCACCATTGTGACATGCTAAAAGAACTAAAGTGGCTGTCGCTGGAATCCAGACGCACCTTCCATCTTTCCAGCCTTGTGTTTAAGAGTTTTTCTGGGAAGCTCCCACCCTACCTGAGCAGAATGCTCTCCCTGGCTGTTCCCACCTCCCATAATCTATGATCCAGTACCAGCACATTATTTAGTCTGCCTCCATACAAAAAGAAAGCAGCTCGATCCTCCTTTTCATACAGAGCACCACAATTATGGAACGACCTCCCGCACACTTTAAAACTTTCCCCAAGTCTAAAATCCTTTAAGAGATCCCTCTCTGCATATCTCAAAACAGAATGCACCTGTCATGGTTGATTATATATTTACTACCTGCTCTATGTTAAAGTTTGCATATGTTATGTATTAATATTGTTTTTGTATTTTATTGTACCCTATTGTATCAATGCAATGTTTTGTGGACCCAGGACATACTTGAAAACGAGAGAAATCTCAATGTATCCTTCCTGGTAAAATATTTTATTAATAAATAAATATATATATATATATATATATATATATATATATACACACACACACACACACACAGTATATACATATATACACACACAGTATATATATATATATATATATATATATACACACACACACACACACACACACTGTATATTTAGACACACACTGTAAATGGAGAGAGAGAGTGAGAGAGTGAGTGAGTGAGTGAGAGAGAGACAGAGTGTGTGTGTGTGTGTGTGTGTGTGTGTGTGTGTGTGTGAGTGAGTGAGTGAGTGAGTGAGTGAGAGAGAGAGAGAGAGAGAGAGAGAGAGAGAGAGAAAATATAACTCATTGTGTAAACCATTTACAAATCTAAACAAGTCAGAAGACTTGCTTATACCCCAGAAACTCTCTGATTACACTGTTTCCAATGCAGCAAAGGACTCTGGGGGAAGATATGCAAATGAGGTTCACAATGACTCACTTTTTTACTTCTAGCCTGCTTTTTAAGACAGACTTCCCTTTACGCCATAGCATCGCTGCATTACACAGCTTCTAAGCTTAGCTAGGGTTAGTACAGTGATTCAGACCAATGTAACGCAGCGATGCTATGGCGTAAAGGGAAGTCTGTCTTAAGAGGACTGCACTCTCATACCGGACCAGGTACACATCCCATGACCCTGTAACATGCTCAGCCCTGGGTGCTCACGGGCACTCACAGGAAGCTGTGCTGTCCCCAGAGTCACAGGCAGTTAACCCCAGACAGGTCTGGGTGCAAGAACCATAGGTAAATTACAAAACAAATTAATACAACACACAGAGAAAGTCCAGCACTCACTTACAAGCTCTCAGCTAAGATTTAAAAGCAAAAATGGAAAGGTTAGTTACCGCATTTGGCCAAATGGGACAAGCCCAGGTACCACATCAAGGTCCTTTCCAATACCTGGGATCCTAAAACAGCCACACAATGCAAGCTCTCAAATCCAAACAAACTGGGAACAAGTGAAGGGTGCACAGGCTTATGTAATCACCCTAGACATATACAAAACACGGAAGAGGACTGCACTCATACCGGACCGGGTACACATCCCATGACCCTGTAACATGCTCAGCCCTGGGTGCTCAAGGGCACTCACAGGAAGCTGTGCTGTATATATACATACACATACATATATAAAAATGGCATGCTTGTGAATATTAGTTCATAGAAAAAACAATTATTATGGAGCAATATAAAATGAAAACGGGGACAAATTTGTGGAAAGGATTTCTTTATATACTGTATAGAAGTGGCATGCTTATCCTAAGCATTTAGATAAAAGCAGCCAGATCTACATTGGCATTTAGACCTTGGGGGGATAAAGTTTTTAATTTGTAGATCCAAAAAGTTTCCCGTTGTCTGATTCTCACTAATCTATTATAGTCTTGAGATTTTGGAACATAATCTATTGGCATAAATTTGAAAATGTTTGGATTACCTGAATGTATAAATAAACAGTGATTGGGGATGCTATGTCTAATTGTACCATTTCTACAATTTTTACAATTCCGAAAATGTTCACCCCATCTGGCTCTAACCTTCCTAGTGGTACGACCTACATATTGAATGCCACATAAGCACTCTACAAGATACACTACATAACTGGAGTCGCAATTATAGAATCCAGAAATTTCAAAATTTTTCCCTGTGGTATTTGACCTAAAGGATTTGCTGCCAAAGTTGATATATTTGCATGCGTTGCATCCTCTCTTGTTAAACTTGTATATCCCTTTAAGACTAAAAGGATGATTCCCGTTGTGGAAACCTGAACTTATGTTTGTGTTGTTAGTCTTATTAAGAATTTCTTTATGTTTAACCCTTTTGTAGAGTGCTATTTTTTTTTTTTTTTTTTTTATTGAGGTTTTCAACAAGTACAATAATATAATCATGTACACCAAGCATTAGGGGTGACATAATGCTGATTGTTACAATGTGAAGATATCTTAACAGTACAATTTTTAGAACAGCATAAATGTTATAGTACATATTAAAGTATAGTTTCCTCCAATAACACAAGGAGCCTCCTGTGGCCCCTGAAAGGTTTTAAACACTATAGAGGAGGGATTATTTCCTGTGTATGAGCAATATGGTGGAATATGTAGGTATGTTGCGTTAGAGTCAAAAACTAAAACTTGACTTGTAAAAAAGAAAAAAGGTACCAAACAGTCTTGCTAAGCTAGGAAGGGAAAATAAGGTCAATATAATGTTGTACTGTAAGGTTTACTCATGAGGAAAGTAGTTAGAATGTGACATGGACAAGATAAGCTGCATAGTTAACCCTCCTAACTTAGGAAGTTTATTATGTGGGGGGGGGGGTAGGAGGTGGTAATTTAAGTGTGAAGAGCAAAATATATCAAAGAATTGTGCCTCCCTAAAAAGGCAGAGGAAGCTGTGGTATCATGGCACAAGGTAAACAAGCTTTAATAAAACAAAGTGCCACAGCTATGTAGGGAGTCCCGTGAGCTCATGGGTTACTAGTGGATACTTAAAAATGAGCTAATTGCATGGTGGGCCGATGTTATACCTGGCATAGCAGATCCTATACATAATAGTCATAATGCAGGTCCAGCCTGCACTAAAGAACATATCTAATACTTAGGATGAAAGCTGCGCGTCATGGTATAGCAATGGCAGTAGCTACAGGTTATGAGCTCCGCACACAATATCACGTTAGAAAAAAATATAGAATCCAGCATATGTATACATGTACGCTATCCGTTCTTTTACTATACTTTCAAAACATCTATGGCATCACATTAGGCTTTAATAATAAACAGAAATCTGGAGCTATCTGTAAGGGCATAATCGCATATCTTATTAGTAATTGTTAGTATTCCCCAGCTGACTGCGAGGTCCCCAATCCGAATGTATTCTACCTATCATGACTATAAATATAAAAGTGGAGGGGCTCAAGCATCTCAGCCGCGGACATCCAAGCCCCAAGGAACATTGAGAATAGTAGGGGACATCATGTCAAACATCATTTTGGTCAGCAGTGTCTATTATCTATGTAGGGAAATAGATATGCATAAAAGACATTGGAGGGCAGTTAGCTGGTCCCTAGGTGATACCAAACTACGCATTTTATGCTGGGCTACACAGATGACCTCCAGGGGAAGCTCTTATAAACAATATCTCTCATAATAAACAGACATTTGGAAACTGGGTATGATAGATACCATGTCCGTCACACAAAATATGTATAGACTTAGCATATATTCTTACAGGGATAGGCCCATAGCACCCATGCCAAACAACTAAATTATAAACTAGTGATGCTTCCTCCATGGCGATGCTGTGATAACTAACAGTAACTAGAAGATTACATGAACATTGCATAAGTTACAACTTTAATACCAATGATTGCTGTGTGGAGAACTATGGTAGGGTTCACATGTGTGTCAGTCTATTCCCATGCCATACTGTAGCAACAGTCCTGTGACACATAAGAAAGTTATTGTATTTAGCCCATACCAGCTCTCTCAAATGGAAAACCAATATCCAGCTGAAGTGAACCTCCATGATCCCACTGAAAGGGTAACCAATCTGCACAAAATATGTCAGGGGGCTTGAAGATTGGGAAAGAGCAAGGAATTTGTGGCCGTCTGTCACCCAAAATTTGAGCCAAGCTCCTTATGTATTTCTCCTGGAGCGTTGTCATGCCCGGCCAGTACTCTGCAAAAGTACGTGTACCCTTCCACATTGAAGCCGCATTGCTCTCTAGAATGGTCCCTGATTTTTCATCCATAGCTGAGCCCTCTGAGATGTACACTGACCATTTTCAAGCCGCTTGGGCTGGCTTTTTAGCTCTTTATAGTGACGAAGGAATTTAAGCCGTTTTAACTTCCCCCTGCAACCAAGATGGCCGCCAGCTTCACCTTGTCGCTGTCCAGTCTCCAGAAGCCTCAAACTCCTGCTGCTTCTAGGGCTAGATGTCCAGGCTAAGATTGACAAGCAGACTTAGGTTGTCTTTTATGGGAGGTGAGCGGTGTTAGATGAAAAATAAAGAAGTTTGGTCGGAGCTCACAGAATGTGCGACCGCTCACCTACCCGGCTGGCTCCGCCCCCCTGCTGGGTGCTATTTTGCTTCTTAATGTCGGTGCTCTTTGTAAACTATTCTATTTTCCACGTGCCAATGTCTGTTCAGAATATTTTGGATTTTTTGTGATTGCTGTTATATTGGATGATAAATAAGACCTTTTGTGCATTGTTTGGATCTTCATGTTGATTAATAATGGTTTTTATTTTTATTGGTAAGCAAAGATTCCCTATACAAAATTCTAACTCTGTCCAGTGCATGTTCTAATAAGGATGAGGGATATCCTTTATCAATGAATCTCTGATATAATATTTTGCTCTAATCTTCAAAATCTACCAATTTTGAACAGTTTTTTCGGATCCTCCTAAATTGGCTAAAGGGAATGTTTTTGATCCATTCTTTATGGTGATTCCTTAAAAATTCTAGGTAATTATTACTGTCTACAGATTTAAAGAAGGTTTTGGACTCAAATCGGTTAGAATCGTTCCAACTAAGAATAAGGTCTAAAAATTCAACAGTATGATCTTGAATGTTTGCCGTGAAAATAAAATAAACTATTCTCATTTAAATGAGAAATAAAGAGATTGGCCGAACTAATGTCGCGTTCCATAAAAAAATAAAATCATCAATGTAACGGCCATAGTAAACCAGGTCTTCCCTGTGCCATAGGAGTAGATATATTCTCCTCAAAAAAAAACACATGAAAAGGTTGGCAAAACTAGGGGCAAAACCTGGTTCCCATGGCTGCTCCCTTGATTTGCAAATAAAAAGAATCTGGAAAATAAAATAAGGAAATTTATGCTTACCTGATAAATTTATTTCTTTTACGATATGACGAGTCCACGGATTTCATCCTTACTTGTGGGATATCGCCTCCTGGTCAGCAGAGGAGGCAAAGAGCTCCAAAGCAGAGCTGCATATATAGCCCCTCCTTTCCTTCCCTCTCCAGTCATTCGACCAAAGTTAGGAAGAGAAAGGAAAAGCCAAGGAGCAGAGGTGACTGAAGTTTAATAAAAAATAAAAACCTGTCCCTGAAACTGAGATCTTCCTGGGTAAAGGAGATATTTTATACACCTAGCATAGGTAGGAAAAGGGGGGTAGTTATTTTATTAGGGAAGAATCTAACGTATCGAAATTCTATGATTCAGAAAGTAGATCCTGATCCTAAAATTAAACTCGCAAACTCAATATTTACATTATGTAATCTTTTTGACCCCAATAACTTTGAGGTAAGCTTCTGGGAATCTCTGCAAGCCAAAATCTTAGAAATTGGTGAAGGATATAATTTTAGCAGGGGATTTCAACATGGCCCTCAGGTTCCCTCTTGACAGACTTAGGCAAGCCCATGCTTTTCTTAAATCCAAAAGAGATAAGCTAAGATGTTCAAAACTCTGTTCAGAAACCTAGCTCTTAAAAGATATTTGGAGGATACAACACCCAGTCCAAAGAGATTTTACATGTAAGGCCAGAAACGCCAACTCCCTCTCTAGAATTGATTTATTCCTAGTTAGCGATAACTTGCTAAAGATCCAAATTTACTCAGGGAAGCTGGTAAGGCAGTAGTAAGAGGAGACATCGCGTATATGGCTGAACTTAAGCGGAAGGCCGTTTTTAGAGAAAACGAAGTACTGAGAGAACTTACCAACACCTATAATAAATATTTATCTCAACCTACATCTGCAAATTGGAGAAGATATACCTCGGCCATGAGAGAGAGAGAGTGAGAGAGAGAGAGAGAGAGAGAGAGAGAGAAGAGAGAGAGAGAGAGACTATCTAATGCACTCAACAGCTCAAGTTGATCTGAAATCTAAAGCTAAATTTTATCGGCATGGTAACAAAGCAGGTAAACTGCTGGCTAAACTACTTAAAAATGTACGGGGGAACTCTGCCATTGAACTAATCCAGGAACAAGACTTCTTACTCAAAAATCCGAAAAAAAATCCTTGACATTTCTCTGCCTATTACAGGGACATCTATTCATTTAGAAAATTCCGATGTAGAGGCGTCAGATCATTTTTGGAATGGTCTTAACAATCCATCCTTGAGTGATAGTGCAGTAGCTAAAATTAATGCTCCCATCTCTGATCAAGAGATTCTCAAGCTATTAAAGGGCTGCGCTTCTAGATAAAGCCCCTGGCCCGTACTCTCTTCCGAATGAGTCTATAAGATTCTGGCTCTGGTCATCACTCCTCATCTAAAAAATCTTTTAACTATTTCTACACAGAAAGGTAAACCTATTCCTTTGACCTTTGCTGCATCTACCACATCTCTAATCTTAAAACAAGGAAAAGATCCCCTGAAAAAGGAATCCTATCGCCCTATTGCGTTACTCAATTCCGACTATAAGTTACTCACATCTATTTTAGCTAAAAGCAGCAGGAGATTGGGACTCTTATACATAAAGATCAAGCGGGTTTTCTGTCCAAACGTAACTTGGCAGCCAAAATCAGAGAACTATTTTTGGTTCTTGATTATTTCTATAATTCCCGAGAAGCCTCTTCACAAGATCAGGTAGACTCAGCAGTTATCGCGGTTGACGCAGAAAAGGTGTTTGACTCAGTACATCACCAACATATTCTGACTACCTTACGCTTTCTCGCTTTGGCTTTAAAGATAACTTTGTGTCCTTTATTAATAACCTTTGCAAAAATTCTTCAACAAAACTTATTGTCAATCTCAGGCACTCGACAGGGGATGCCCTCTCTCGCCTCTTTTATTGATCTAGCTATTGAGCCCTTTAGCTCTTAAGATAAGACAGCAACTATAGGGGATAAAGATCGGCTCTATAGAACAAAAAATTGCCCTATATGGGGATGATGTACTAGTCTATATCGCCAATACTAGAACAAAATAGTCCTATACTACTCATCGATTATAAACTCTTTTGGAACTTTTTCAGGATATAAGATTAACACCTCTAAGACTGAACTGCTGTGGATCAAGAAAAATGAGACGCCATTTAAAAACGTTGTTTCTTCTTTTAAGTATCTTGGAAGTATCTTGGAATCAATATATCATTAAACCCTCATGACTGGTATAGCCTCAATATTCTCACCAAAATAAAAGAATATATGAGAAGCTGGCAAAACTTCCCGCTTTTCATTGACAGACGTATAGTCCTAGTTAAGATGGTCCGTCTTCCAAAAATGCTTTATCCCTTGCAAAATGTTCCGGTTACCCTTAAAGTTAGAGACTGGAGGAGGCCTGAATAGAGCTCTTCGTATTTTATCTGGAATGCAAAGACCCCAAATCTCCATCAATAGACTTTATCTGCCCAGAAGGTTTGGTGGAATGGCTCTTCCTGATCTCAGTAAATATGGCTTGGTTTTTCTTTCACGTATTGTGATAGATTGGATTATTTCACTAATAATAGTCTTGAAGTAAATATATTATATCCTTAGCACCCCATAGCCCTCATACATTGCCCGGCTCGCACAATCCCGAAAGAAGTGAAATGTCTTAGCTCTATATACACGATAATACAGGCTTGGAAAAAACTAGGGCAAAAACTGGATATTAATCTCTCTATTCCAAAGTTTCAGGGACTACGTGGCAACACAGAATTTCAGGGAGGTACTCAGTCCCAAATTTTTCAGAAATGGCATGAAGTAGGCCTAACTTTTCTTACCCAGTTCATGGACCAAGACTCCCAATCCATAAAAACCTTTGATAGCTTTAAGACAGGAATTTAATTTAAGTAACAAGGATTTTTTCCGCATATCTCCAAGCCAGACATTACCTTTTCTTACTTATTGAGAAATTTGGTGGTCCTGGTCCTGGGGGAAACTAGATAGTTGGCCTATTCTTGTCAAAAACGATCTATCCTCCATTTCAACTTGTATGATCTGGCTGTTAGTCAATCTGGTGAAGCTAATCTACATAACATAGCACAAAAGTGGAACCTCTTGTCTCCTGAACTAGATATTGGTGTGGAGCAGGTGGAAAGCTCCATAACCACAATAGCACAGACCACTTTATCGGCAAGTTGGAGAGAATCGCATATTAAATTACTATAGATCTTACTATACTCCACTAAAAGGACTTAAATGGCATAATTCTAATTTCAATAAATGCGCAAATTGTGCATACCCTGCGGCAGATTTAATCCACATGATATGGTCTTGCCCCCGGATAAACAGTTCTGCGGGAGAATAGAATTTTGGCTCATTAGGTGCTGAAAATACCTGTCTCTTCTCTCTCTTTGGCAGAAGTTGTCTTCCTCACAGAGGCTTCTTTATCTCCTGAGCATAAAAAGGCTATGAATATAACAATTTTGGCAGCGAGGAGTCTAATCTTTACTAAATGGCGAGACCTCGGTTCCCAGCGTCCCAGAAATCAAAAACTACATGAAAAAACAATGTATCATTGAACAGTTGGATACGACTTTAACTTCTGAAAAAGAAATACTCTCTTCTTTAAAAAGTGGTCCACATTTATCAGAATCTTCTCCCTGAGGAATAGATTATCTAATATACCCCTTTAGACATTCAGAGATAGCCTTATTGATCTCTGGTAATACCCCCCCTCCCATTCCCATTATATTTTTTTTTATTATTATTATTATTTTTCCTCTCACTCTCCGCCTCCCTCTTCTTTCTCTCTAGCAGCAGCTTGTTTAAATTTACTGTTATATCTTTTTTTATTTTTTATTTTTATTTATCCTTTTGATAAACAATGGTTTAATTACCAATTAGTTGAGAAGGGAAAATGTAAGAGAAATCAAGGAATTAATGGAAAATATGAGGCTTATTTTCATATGTCAGCATTACGTTTATTATGTAATAAACCGAATTTTGTCTGAAGATATAACGTTTGTCTGTTTGGTTGGTTTTTTTTTTGTCTTTAAGCTGTTACTATGCAATTTACGCCTCAATAAAAATTATTTAAAAAAAATAAAAATAAAAAATAAAAACCTGTCTCAAACAACAGGGTGGGCCGTGGACTCGTCATATCGTAAAAGAAATAAATTTAGCAGGTAAGCATCAATTTCCTTTTCTTTTACAAGATATGACGAGTCCACTGATTTCATCCTTACTTGTGGGATACAATACCAAAGAAATAGGACACGGATGAAAGGGAGGGACAAGACAGGGACCTAAACGGAAGGCACCACTGCTTGAAGAACCTTTCTCCCAAAAACAGCCTCAGACGAAGCAAAAGTATCAAATTTGGAAAATTTGGAAAAAGTGTGAAGAGACGACCAAGTTGCAGCCTTGCAAATCTGTTCAACAGAAGCATAATTTTTAAATGCCCATGAGGAAGCCACAACCCTAGTGGAATGAGCCGTAATACATTCTGGAGGCTGCTGTCCAGCAGTCTCATATGCAACACGGATGATACTCTTCAGCCAAAAAGAAAGAGAGGAAGACATAGCTTTCTGACCCCTACGATTCCCAGCAAAAACAACAAATAGATTGTTTTACGAAAATCTTTAGTCGCCTGTAAGTAGAACTTCAAGGCACGGACTACGTCCAAATTATGTAACAGACGCTCCTTCTTAGAAGAAGGGTTAGGACATAAGGAAGGAACAACAATTTCCTGATTAATCATTTTGTTAGAAACAACCTTAGGAAGAAAACCCAGTTTGGTACGTAACACCACCTTATCAGCATGGAAAATAAGATAAGGAGAATCAGATTGTAAAGCTGAAAGCTCAGAAACTCTCTGAGCAGAGGAAATAGCAACCAAAAATAAAACTTTCCAAGATAATAACTTAATATCTATGGAATGCATGGGTTCAAACGGAACCCCTTGAAGAACTTTAAGCACTAAAATCAAACTCCAAGGAGGAGCATTGGTCTAAACACAGGCCTGATTCTAGTCAGAGCCTGACAAAAAGATTGAACATCTGGAACATCTGCCAGACGTTTGTGTAACAAAATAGATAAAGCAGAAATCTGTCCCTTTAAGGAACTAGCTGACAACCCTTTCTCCAATCCTTCTTGGAGAAGAGATAAAATCCTAGGAATCCTAACCCTACTCCATGAGTAGCCCTTGGATTCACACCAATAAAGATATTTACGCCATATATTATGATAAATCTTTCCAGTAACAGGCTTGCGTGCCTGAATCAAGGTATCAATAACCGCATCAGAAAACCCCCGCTTAGATAAGATCAAGCGTTCAATCTCCAAGCTGTCAGCTGCAGAGAAATTATATTCGGATGATGGAAGGGTCCCTGAATGAGATGGTTCTGCCTCAATGGAAGCTTCCATGGCGGCAGGGAGGACATGTCCACCTGATCGGCATACCAAGTCCTGTGAGGCCACACAGGAGCGATTAGAATCAGCGAAGCCCTCTCCTGATTGATCCGTGCAATCACCCGGGGAAGGAGAGCAAACAGTGGAAACACATAAGCCAGGTTGAACGACCAAGGTACTGCCAAGGTATCTATTAGTTCGCCTGAGGATCCCTGGACTTGGATCCGTAGCTTGGGAGTTTGGCATTATGACGAGACGCCATCAGATCCAATTCCGGTCTGCCCCACCTGAGAATCAGGGTGGCAAAGACCTCCGGATGAAGTTCCCATTCTCCAGGATGAAACGTCTGTCTGCTCAAAAAATCTGCCTCCCAGTTGTCCACCCCTGGGATGTAGATTGCTGACAGATAACAAGAGTGAGCCTGAATTATCTTGGATACTTCTGTCATCACTAAGAAACTCCTTGTTCCTCCCTGATGATTGATGTAAGCCACAGTCGTGATGTTGTCCGACTGAAATCGGATGAATTTTGTCGAAGCCAACTGAAGCCAAGGCTGAAGCGCAATGAATATTGCTCTCAATTCCAGAATACTGATGGGAAGTAGAGACTCCGACCGAGTCCACACACCCTAAGCCTTCAGGGAATTCCAGACTGCACCCCATCCTAGTAGGCTGGCGTCCTTTGTCACAATCACCCATGAGGTCTGCGGAAGCACGTCCCCTGGGACAGATGATCCGGCGACAACCATCAAAGAAAAAAATCCCATGTCTCCTAATCCAGGTCTATCCGAGGAAACAAATTTGCATAATTTCCATTCCACTGTCTGAGCATGCTCAGTTGTAGAGGACTCAGATGAAACCGGAATGATGTCCATTGCCACCACCATAAATCCAATTACCTCAATGCACTGAGCCACTGATGGCCAAGGATTGGACTGAAGGGATCGGCATGTATTCAGAATCTTTAACTTTCTGTCAAAAAGATTTTCATTGATATAGAGTCTATCAGAGTACCCAGGAAAGGAACCCTTGTCTGAGGAATTAGTGAACTCTTTTCTAGGTTCACCTGTTACCCGTGAGTCCTTAGAAAGGATAGAATAATGTCGGTATGAGACCTTGTCAGTTGATAAGATGACGCCTGGATCAGAATATCGTCCAGATAAGGCGTCACTGCAATGCCCCGCGGCCTGAGAACGACCAGCAAAAACCCTAGAACCTTCGTGAAGATCCTGGGTGCTGTGGCTAGTCCGAAAGGAAGGGCCACAAACTGAAAATGTTTGACTAGGAAGGCAAACCTTAGGAATTTGTGATAATCCCTGTGTATAGGGATATTAAAATATGTATCCTTTAGATCCACGGTAGTCCTATATTGTCACTCCTGGATCAAAGGCAGAATTGTTCGAATAGTCTCCATCTTGAAGGATAGAACTCTGATAAACTTGTTTAGACTCTTGAGATCTAAAATGGTTCGGACCGTTGTCTCTTTTTTATTTTTTTTGACAACCACAAAAAGATTTGAGTAAAATCCCTGTCCTTGTTCCTGTATTGGAACGGGACAAATTACTCCCATAGTGGAGAGGCCTTTTACACAACGTAAAAACCCCTCTCATTTTATCTGGTCGACAGATAATCAGGAAAGAAGGAAACTCCCTCTGGGGAAGGAATTTTTGAACTCCAACTGATACCCCTGAAACACAATTTCTATTGTCCAGGGATCCTAAAAGTCTCTTATCCAAGCCTTTCTATTGTACAGGGGGCAAAGAGAGAAGGCTGCCCCCTACAAGATCCGGCCCGGATCGGGGGCCAACCGACTTGGTAGTGGTAGCCGGCTTCTTGGATTGCTTACCCTTGTTCCAAAACTGGGCGGGTCTTCAAGTGGCTGTTTATTGGACCTTAGTCCTATAGCATCATATTGTACCCTTAAACAATGGTTGCAAATCTGGTCCTTTAAGGGTACTGCCCCAGTGACAAGCCCCTTTGTACCTCATAACTACAAATTTCTACGCAACACAACATATTACAAATGCTGTTTCATTAATTTTATCATATAACATTCAATGTGTACTCTTTCAGGCAGTATTATAATAGTTACCCTGCCGCTTTAATAAAAAGTTTGTATACTTAGCTGTAGCAATTCCAAATACTGCTACAGACATACCTGAAATAGCCAGGCTAAACAACCAGTTCCACAAAGAACTATTCCTTAAGGTACTGCAGGCTAAGACGAAAAATCCTGAACGCTTAGCCGCCGACATGGCAATCTTGAATATGTTAAGATAAGAGGTTTAATTACTTTTACATCTTAAAGGACCTTCTAGGGTTGCGTGCTGTAGTGCCATCCTAATTCACAAAGATTGAATGCACACCAAGGAACAGCAGTAATGTCCTAATAAAAAAAGACCCTTACTGTCCCTGGAACTGTAAGAACAGAGACTATCTACTTTATTGTACAAAAACAAATGAAAGTAGCGCGCAATATTGCATCACATAGGTGCAACGTGTAAATTTGGGTACCTGCCAATCTTAGGATGTAGGCAAGGAACCAGTAAAAGGTCAACAAAAGTTTATTTCAAAATGGATGAGCAACAAATAAACGGCTGAAAACCCTGAATAGTACTGTCTCTTTAAATCTGAAAGTGACTCGTCTTTGTGTCTATGACCTATTTAATATAAGTTGTACCATCCGACTTCATAAGGGATGAATAAACAATTAAGCCCCTGCAAATCATGCAATAACATTTTCTGAGAACAAATATTACTGCCTCTTTAAATTTAAAAAGGAATGCCTTCTTTCTTTAACTTCAGAAATTTGCATGCAAATTAAGCAGTAAATTCTATTACAATATGCACATTGCTTTTAAATAGATATTGCAATGAAATCCCTGCAGGGAACCGCAGAGCACTGCCAGTGGGTCGTAATCGGATAACAACTTATGCTTTTAGAAACAGAATGTATAACAAACATTTAATACATGAAAAAACAATACTACTTTAAATGTAAAATGACAATGAAATATGGGTACTGTTATCCCAAGGCAACGGATGAACTGACACGGACAAGCAGGGAACCTTCATGACACTAAAGCATTGTGCTCCATGTAAGACTGGCTCTTTACATTATGCATTTCTCACAAATGACGAACAACAGTGTCGGAACTTCCGAAGACCGGAAGCAACCTAAAAGGAAGCGCATCCATATTAGCCTCCTCCCATGCTTGCTATCAAGAACCTAGTCCTCCCCTTTTCATGACAAACAGTAATAAGGAGGAAGAAACGGTCTTGGCGCCCTTTACTTTGGCGCCCTGTGTGACTCCGCCCCTCATGGGCGTAACACCAGCTAACTCCTGGTCGCCATGTTCAAATACATATGGCAAAGGATCTATGGTATATAACCCTCACTTAAACTGTTATATAGCCACAACTACAGTGAAGCCCAAACAGTACAATAAAATAAACCGATTTAGCTTACTGTCCTCCACAACTACAGTGAAGCCTAACAGTCCACACCGGATCAACAAAGCCCTGCTCAAAAGTGGGTTAAATCAGCTCCCGGTCGCCATTACACATAACAAGACACCTCCGGTGTATACACCGCCGCTCCACATTACCATCATGCAGCAGGCAGCAGCTAAATATGGCCATGACCCATCGTGAGCTAAATCCCCTGGGAGTGTAATAAAAACTGAGTTTACAGTGGTAAAAAATAAAAATATGCGCAGACAGCTTGTAACAACAGACCTAGTCCTCATACAAGAAAAGTACTGCGACAAGCTGTCAGGGAAAGAGCTTTTCACTGATAGAGCCCCTGAATCCCATAAATAAATGTATGTGCAGAACTCCCTGAGGTGTATTTTGAGAAATACCCTATAGAGGAATAAAAACTGCACTTACCTCTTATGCTGTCCGACAGCAAGACAGCCTCAAAAGGGTTCAGAGGGTCCCTCCTGTAGTCCTGCAGAAAGATGAAGCCTGAGTTAGATTCAGCTTAGGCCATCACAGAAAGGGCAGCATCACAGTATGGGAGGCGCAGTGAGAATTATGTCCCACCAGTTCCCATTGCTTTGAAGCCACCAAATGCTTCTCTTTTTGCATCGAAGAGACTGATTTGGTCTAGGCTAAACCCCAGAACAACGTAGCACACTGTGGCACCACTTAATAAACACTTGATTGAAGAATCTATAACTAACACCTCACTCTGCCTCTTCCTATCACTAACGCAGGCAAAGAGAATGAGTGGGGAGGGAGGGAATGGAGGGGCTATATATGCAGCTCTGCTGTGGAGCTCTTTGCCTCCTCCTGCTGACCAGGAGGCGATATCCCACAAGTAAGGATGAAATCCGTGGACTCGTCATATCTTGTAAAAGAAAATTATGTTTTAAAATATATTCAATAGCTTCCAATATAAATAGTTTTGTAATACAGGCATATATAGATCTTGTTTCAAATAATAAGATGCTGCTTATATTCCTAATTCATGCGCAATATTGGAATATAAAGTACTAACGTTGCATGTTATCCATAGAAAGTTAGCAGTATTTTGAATATTTCGAAGTTAATATAAAAAAAGATGTGTACTGTCCCTAATATGTACAGGTAATGCAATGACAATCTTTTGTAGAAATTGATCAACATAGACAGAGAGATTGTATGTGAGGTTCCCAATGCCGGCAATTATGGGGCGACCTGGAGGATTTTTTTTATCTTTGTGGATCTTTGGCAAATGGTAGTAATGTGCTATACTTAGATCTGTAATTGTAATACAATTTCTTTCCTCCTTATTGAGAATACCCAAATTACCCAAATCAAACCCTTTCTCTATTAATCAAGGGATTTTCAATTTGTCATCACATCCCCTCACTATAGAAGAAAGAAAAAAAAGTACTCAAAAGGAGGTCTTTCTTATTGCCCCCCTAATCCACATAATGCTTTTAACATCTTTGTTGATGTCAATAGGTTAACCCGGAAATTAAGACTTCAAAAATATTTTGCAGATAAAAATTTGAAAAAGAAAAGAATGGATACCACCAATTTACAGTTTATTTCCACTGACCCAACATTACATAAGGATGATTATTTTAATACTTCCACTAACATCCAATCTCCAACATCTTGTCTTTACAATGATTATATACATACTGGAGTTAGAAACAAATCTAACTTTAATCCTACGAACATTAATAGTCATCTTATAGATCTTTATCAATATTTAGTGATAGAAGATTTGGAAAAAAAATCTGCATCACATAACAAAAAGAGCTACTATAGGAGTATAAGGGAAAATAAAGATTTGCATAATCTTCAGAAAAACCATGACATCATTATTCACAATGTGGAAAAGGGAGGGGGAATAATTATTCAAAATATTGGGGACTATCTTGAAGAAGCACATAGGATTTTTAGGGGTCAGCGAATATTATCAGATTCTAACAAAAGACCCCACCAGTTGTTTTTAACTTACTTATTCTCTATTAATAGACAAAGGGTTTGATTTGGGTATTCTCAATAAGGAGGAAATACATTTTCTTAAAATTACAGATCAAAGTATAGCACATTACTACCACTTGCCAAAGATCCACAAGGATCAAAAAAATCCTCCAGGTCGCCCCATAATTGCCGCCATTGGGAACCTCACATACAATCTGTCTTTCTATGTTGATCAATTTCTACAAAAGATTGTCATTGCATTACCTGTACATATTAGGAACAGTACACATCTTTTATATCAACTTCGAAATATTAAAAATACTGATATGGACAACATGCAACGTTAGTGCTTTATATTCCAACATCGCACATAAATTAGGAATATCAGCAGTATCCTATTATTTGAAACAAGATCTATATATGCCTGAATTACAAAAACTATTTATATTGGAAGCTATTGAATATATTTTAAAACATAATTATTTTATTTTCCAGGATTCTTTTTATTTACAAATCAAGGGAACGGCCATGGGAACCAGGTTTGCCCCTAGTTTTGCCAACCTTTTCATGTTTTTTTTTTTAGGAGAAATATCTACTCCTATGGCCCAGGGGCAAACCTGTCCATTACATTGACTATTTGATTTTTTTATGGAACGGCAACATTAATTCGGCCAATCTCTTTATTTCTTATTTAAATGAGAATAGTTTAGGTTTGTCCTTCATGGCAAGATCATACTGTTGAATTTTTAGACCTTATTCTTAGTTGGAACGATTCCAACCGATTTGAGTCCAAAACCTTCTTTAAATCTGTAGACAGTAATAGTTACCTAGAATTTTCAAGGAATCACCATAAAGGATGGATCAAAAACATTCCCTTTAGCCAATTTAGGAGGATCCGAAAAAACTGTTCAAAATTGAAAGATTTTGAAGATTAGAGCAAAATATTATATTAGAGATTCATTGATAAAGGATATCCCTCATCCTTATTAGAACATGCACTGGACAGAGTTAGAATTTTGGATAGGGAATCTTTGCTTACCAATAAAAATAAAACCATTAGAAATCAACATGAAGATCCAAACAATGCACAAAAGGTATTATTTATCACCCAATGTAACAGCAATCACAAAAAAAATCAAAATATTTCTGAACAGACATTGGCAAATAATACAAAGGGATCCCATTCTGAAAAATATAGTGGAAAATAGACGGAGAATAGTTTACAAAAGAGCACCAACATTAAGAAGCAAATTAGCACCCAATAAAAGGGTCAAACATAAAGAAATTCTCACTAAGACTAACAACACAAATATAAGTTCAGGTTTCCACAATGGGAATCATCCTTTTGGTCTTAAAGGGATATACAAGTGTAACAAGAGGGGATGCACGCATGGAAATATATCAATTTTGGCAGCAAATCGTTTAGGTCAAATACCACAAAGGAAAATGTTATGTATTGTATCTTGTAGAGTGCTTATGTGGCATTCAATATTTAGGTCATACCTCTAGGAAGGTTAGAGCCAGATGGGGTGAACATTTTCGGAATTGTAAAAATTATAGAAATGGTCAAATTAGACATAGCATCCCCAATCACTGTTTATTTATACATTCAGGTAATCCAAACATATACAAATTTATGCCAATAGATTATGTTCCAAAATCCCAAGACTATAATAGATTAGTGAGACTCAGACAACGGGAAACTTTTTGGATCAACAAATTCAAAACTTTATCCCCCCAAGGTCTAAATGCCAATGTAGATCTGGCTGCTTTTATCTAAATGCTTAGGATAAACATGCCACTTATATACAGTATATAAAGAAATCCTTTCCACAAATTTGTCCCCGTTTTCATTTTATATTTCTCCATAATAATTGTTTTTTCTATGAACTAATGTTCACATATTGACATATTTGTTCATTTACAACTAACATACAACACATTTGGGGTCCGATATCAGACACAACAGATTAGGCTATTTCCTCAACATTTTTGATATTTCCAAAAAAAAAAAAATTTAAACAAATTCTTTTTACTCAACACATATAGAACATTTTTTATGATAGAAATAGATACACATAGATCTCTTCTAAACATCACCATTGTCACTTTAGGCGATTGCATGTCTTGTACAACTTTCAAGTTGTTTGGCTCTGGTTTACCAAACATATTACATTTTTTATGTACATATACATTTTTTTTATTTTTAGGCATTCTTTTATTACCTATTTTTTTGAAAGTGTAATATATATATAATATATATAATATATATATAATATATATATATATATATATGTAGGTTTTTATTAGGCCCTAGTTTATGTACTATTTCAATTGAGGTTTCTTATATGGTTAAATCTGAGCGTCTCATATTGATTTGTGCGGATGCAATTTTGTAACAAATTTGTCTTTTAAATTATTATTGCAAGGTTTGCAATTAATTAGCCTTTATTGAATACGTGGTACTACTTACCAACATATTTTATGTTTATATCTAAATTTTAAATGAATATATCTTTAGAGATGATATTAAGAGGGACAGTCTACCATAGAATTGTTATGTTTTAAAAATATAGATAATCCCTTTATTATCCATTTTCCAGTTTTGCATAACCAACACAGTTATATTAAAGGATTACTTTCTGTTATAATTTTTAAGCTAAACAACTAACATATTAAAGTTAATAAACATTAATTAAAACCTACTGACCTATATTTTCTCCAAAAACGAAGTTTCATAACGTTCTAAAAGTTATATCTTTATTCGCCGATGATGTCACGTTATCCTGCCCACTATTTTCAGCACTGCATGTTCAAAATACTTAAACCAATAACTTTGTGTTTAAAGCGCCATTTTGAAACCTAGGTATTGTAAACGGATTGGTACAGAGCAAAGGATACCCACGGAGTGGGTTTGGAAAACAATTAATTTGCAGACAAGATTTCTGATATACGGTAGAGATTATGTTAATGAAATGCTATTGATAAAAAGCGTATTTGGGGTAGTTAGTTAGTAACAGGCATAGAAAATATTTACTTACAGTGGCCCTTTAATACACTTTTTTACCTATGTGATTACCTTGTATCTAAGAACCTTTTTCCAGCCCCCTGATCACATGACTGTAACTGTTTATTATCTATTGTCTTGCAGTTAGCATTGTGTTGGGCTAAATCTTAAATAACTCCCTGTGCCTGTACACATTGTTATCTATATGGCCCACGTGTACTTTGTCTCTGTGTTGAAAAGGAATTTAAAAAGCATGTGATAAGAGGCAGCCCTCAAGGGTTTAGAAATTAGCATATGAGTCTGCCTAGGTTTAGTTTAAACTAAGAATACTAAGATAAAAAAGCAAATTTGATGATAAAAGTAAATTTGAAAGTTGATTAAAATTACATGTCCTATCTGAATAATGAAAGTTTAATTTTGACTAGACTGTCCCTTTAATTAACATGTGCAGGTTTAGACACAGGATTGGTAACTTTGTATTTGGGGTGGTTCAATGAGATTGTAATGTTAGGCTTATATAACCATTATTAACTTGTTGTATTCAATAAGCCTGATGAAACGACCAGTAACCGGTCGAGAAACGCGTTGCAGCTAATAAAAAAGTGTTTTTATTTTACCTTTATCACGGCTATTTGCTAAATTTCTGATCCATATCAGTAAACATTTGCTGTTGAGATATTTTTCCTGCACATGATTCACTTTACGTATAATCACTGGTTACCAGCACACCTTGATTACAGCAGCTGATACAGATTTCCTGGACGAAACCCACGGAGGTTTCCACCGTCACATACGTGACCAGTGAGCTGATCACTGTGAGTTTCAGCCTGCTATCCAGCACGAGTGCCAACAGAATTGTGAGTTTAATAAAATTAACTAAAGTTCAACAAGCTAATACATTACCAATAACATGGTCAGACCATTTAGTTATTAGCATTGAATTACGTTGGCCTACATCACCAAATAGGGAAACAACATGGAAATTAGACAATTACCTATTGAAAGACCCTTTGATCAAAACACAAATCCAAAACTCAATTGAGGAATATTTTAGTTTTAACGATGATTCAGACCTTCCCCCACACAGTGTATAAGAGGCCCACAAGTATGTATTAAAGTGAATGTAAAGTTTCATAAATGAGTGCCCGGTTTTTAAAAATACTATTAAAAACAGGGGCACTTTTATTCATTAAACTTTACATTGCAGCATGTTTTTTTTAAATACTGACCTTTTTCTTTAGCATACACAGACCGCGCACCTCCGGCTGCATCAGATCACAGTAAAAGAGTTAATGACCTCAGCACTGATGATGCGGATTGGCTGCTATTCATTTCTTCCTCTTTTTTTTAAACTTGCAGCTGGACAGTAGCTGAAGTATAATTTTTTACACAGGACTTACTCGGGTGAGCTGAGGAAGTTGTGAGGTAAAATATCTTCCTTTTTTACATAGAGATTCTCAGGTGATATTTTCCTGTCAGCTTTGTACAGTTATGCTGCATCACTTTTAAGTGATTTAGCATATGAGTATTATGTCCCATTAAGTCACTTGATCGGCAACATCTTTCAAACTCTCTCAAACCTCTTCTCTCTTCCATCTCCTTGTTTTTTTATATGATTGCATTTGGCAGCTAAATGATGGCATGAAATATTTTATAATAGCAGTAAACTGGAAATCTATTTAAAATTTAATTTATGAAATAAAAAGCTTAATTTTGACTTTACTGTTCCTTTAAAACGTTTTAATGAAATTTAGTTTTGTTTTTTTTAAATGAATCAATTAAATATTTGAACTAACCCTGATCTCTTTGTTGTCTTGGGGGGTGGTGGGGGGGTTGCAGTTTTCTGATTTACCCTCCACTGAGAAAAACAGCACATGTGGCTGTGCATGTCATTCTGCCCATTGGGAAACAGCAAACTTGCAGTGATGTAATTGGGGCCTCCCTGGGACTCCTCGCCCAGCAGATCACCGTTACCAGTAATGAGGATCTAAGCTGAATTAATCATATGGAAGGCATGTACAAAATGTAGGAAGCCCTTGGTTTGCACTGCTTCAATTTACGCCATTTCACAATAGCGCCGGTGTTGGGTAGTCATGTGATCACTATCAAATAGACAGCATTGACCATTGTGTAAGAAAAGTACATTTTTAAATCTTGCCAAAATTACTTTTTATAGTACCTCTGGAGCTGCAATCCACCCCCTTAATAGCACTTAAAGCCCCTTATCAGCACTTACCAACTCTGCTGTGGGTTCTGATGCAGTGCACTGATTAAGACAGCAAACACATGATGCACTGTCACGTGTGATGGCAGTGCACCCTACTGCGCATGCAAGCTTGTGCCCACCTGTGTTCGGCCAAATGCAGAACTTGGATTTCTGCATCCATATATGGTAAAAGATGGGGGTAGTTTGTGTATGAGAACTGGTGGTTTATAAGCAAGACACATTTTTGAAATGTTATGTTCATCTCCTGTTGTCCCTTTAATTCCAGAGCCTTCTTATAAAAAATAAGAGACTGGGAAAGGATAGAATACCTGCTCCCTGCATACTACATGTGAGAACAGGTACAGTACAGTTTCTATTTGAATTTGGTTTCTTCAAGTGACAGTGCAGTACTTTACCTGTACACTTGAAATTGCAGAAAAAAACTAATACATCTAAAAGGGCTGTAGCATGTTAAAATATTTTGTCATGCTGTTTTTTATACGGTTTAGAATGCTATTTAGCATTCATTTCAAAGCTTTAAACATAATGTACTGTATTACTTATGTCAAGTTTGTGAGGGGTCTGGCACATAACTCCTTCACTTCCCCTTGATTTATATTATATACTTGAGTTCATTTTACACCATTTTGTTTCTACAACCATTCTTTCAGGAACAGGACTCTGGAGTAAATTGAGGCTACCTGTATATATTTTAAGTGACAACATTTTGCAATAATTTAATGCAAAAAGCTTTCATCTTTAACTGTTAAAAAGCTGCAAAACACTGAAGCTTGAACAAAGATGGCTAATTAATAGTTTGGTGTGCCGATATAAAACTCCCTGTTCTGAGTAAATGATGGGTTACATGGATAAAACTGGCTCCTAAATTATTCCCAGAACTATCAAGGGACATAAGATATCAACAACCACTGAACGTTCAAGTCACCTCTTAGTACCTAAGCATTTTTTCATTGTAGACACCACAGCAGTTATAAACTTTATTAAATGAGCATTGCTATGCTGAATTGATCATACATTTAATTTTGTATTTCTTATGGATTTTGTATTTCAGTTTTTTTCATGATTCAGGTAGAGTGTACAATTTTAACAGGAAGGTCACCCTCCAAAAGAGATCCAGAAATGTTCAGCTCAGCTGATGCATTCTTGTCCCAGCCAACAATCAAGTAAAGAGACAGTGAAGTCAAAATTAACCTTTAATGATTCAGATAGAGCACCCAATTTTAAACAATTTTCCATTTCACTACCATTATCTAAATGTGCACAATCTTTTTATATGCACCCTTTCTGAGACACTAGCACTAGTATGTGCAAGATTCACAGGATATACTTATGCCTTTTGTGGTTGGCTGATGGCTGTCACATGATTCATTAGCAAGGAATATGTAACCAACTTTGACATTTGTCAGAAAAAAAAATCTACTACGGATTTGAAATGTTTTTGCATTCTCTCTTTATTATACATTTATTGATTATACTATTCTACTTTGTTTAGCGACACTTAAAAGGGTCCACTCAATGCAGTAGAATTGAATAATTAACAAGTGCATAATAAAAAAGACAATGCAACAACACTTACTCTGAATTTCAAATAAGCAGTAGATTTTTTTTTCTGACAACTTTATTTTTTCTCCCATTTTCCGCCCTCCTGTATCATGTGACAGGCATCAGTCAATCACAGACTAGTATACTTATACCCTGTGAGTTTGTGCACATGCTCACTAGGATCCTGTTCCCCAGAAAGTGTGAATATAAAAAGATTGGGCAAATTTTTTAATGGAAGTAAATTGAAAAGTGCCTTAAAACTGCATGCTCTTTCTGAATCATAAACTATTATTTTGACTTGGGTATCCATTTAAGTTTCACTATTGTTCTTGGCTAATTGTGAGCCCATCAGGGGGCAGCTTTAAAACATGGTAAAAAGTCCCTCTCAGTTTTGTCACTTTATGTTTTGTCAGCTTGCTGATAGCTTGCTTCCTGTGCCAGAGATTGATGCCAGCCTGAGTTTTAGAAAAAGATAAGAGGGAGAGGGGGTGTTCTATAACAAGATACTATTAGAAATATTTAATGACAAGGTAGAACTCCACTTTAGAAAGGAAAATATACTCCACGGCTAAAAACTATAACAGAGTTATGTTTAATGGAGACAGAAAATTGGGTGGTTATAGGGCAGGAGTCCATAAACCATTCTGTCACAGAATAGATGAACCAAGTCACTGTGAACCATGACCAGATTATCCCTCTATTTACTTACTTTATCACCAATATGAATTAATGCCTTTAGGATCTAGTTGCTTTCCCTGACACTTCTTTATATAATAATAGAGACCCTCAAAAAAGTATTTATTTTCGCGTACATGAATGAACAGAAAAAAAGGCCTAAGCCCATGTTGACAACTATTACTGACCGATGGATAAAGGTAAGCTGGCATACAGGAGCAACACCCTAAACTCATCAGTAAGGTGTATAAGCTGCAGGCCAAGAGGGGCATGCTGAGGGAGGTAGAAGGGGAGTACACAAACCATCTGTTAAAACTGCCTGCAGTATGGGCACAGAGTGAAACAGACTGGAGCTTCAGGATTTTGGTAGGGAACAAAAACCATGCTGAACAATCAGAGAGCAGTGCTTCTGAAATGTTGAAATAGCATCCAAAGTGAGAATGCTTTCTCCATTTCTGGAAACATCCTGAATCCACAGAGGTCACTACTCTATTCACATCTAGTGGAGAAGATTGGCTTTCGTAATATAGATTTAGAGGCATACTCATTGGCCACTAGGGAGTGAACGAGCAACTACCAATGACACTCTGCCCACGTCATGAGAATTAGACCAGGCTGTGATGCTGCTCTCTATACCACCATGTCCTGCAACTTTCATGCTGTTCTAGGTGGCCAGAACAGCCACTTGCCCAAATTTAGCAAGCTGGGTAGCATTATGAAGTAGCCAGGTGAGGTAGTATAATACCTTGCAATATTACCTAATATATGTAAAGCACTAATTAATTATTATTATTATTATTATTTATTTATAAAGCACCGACAGATTCCGCAGCGCTGCCCATGGGTACAAGGATAACAGTACAGTGGAGAAACAATACGATAAGACACAAAATTTTACAGACAAATACAGGGGGAATTGAGGACCCTATTCCCATGGGAACTTACAATCTAGACGATAACATAGATTAACATAAATTGGTTTAATAATAAATTGTGCAGCAAATATTGAAATAACAGGTGTTTCCAAAAAATAGATCCTGGGGTAACACTGCTATATACCATTATATGTTATAGCTTCTGTGCTGCCCTTTGTGCCTGGACTACCTTTTTCTGCTACTGCTGTGTCACAGCTCCTGTGCTGCCTTAGATGAAATGACTGTCAGTCTACCCCCTTGCCAAGAGTTTCACTGTTGTAAATCAGCTCTAATGAAGGTGATCTACAATGCAGCTGGGCATGTAGGGTTACATGCTAATTGAGTTCAATGGGATAACTAAAAGGAGGAGAGAATGTTAGTGTATATTATATGCATCCCTGCACAGGAGAGTCTTTAAGGAGCGCTTGAGCATTTGAAAACTAGGGGAGAGTCTTGTGGAACGAGGCAGAGAGTTCAACAAAAAAGCCGCCAGTCTGGAGAAGTCTTGTAGACAGGTATGCGAGGAGGTAACAAGAGAGAAGGAGGTGATGGGCAGAGCAAAGGGGACGGCAGGGAGAGTATCTGGAGACAAGATCAGAGGTATAGCGTCGAGCTGTGTTATTGACATTTTTGAAAGTTAGAGTCAGGATTTTGTGTTCTATTCTGGAGGTTAGAGGAAGCCAGTGAAGGGACTGGTAGAGAGGTGCAGCAGATGAGGAGCAACGAGAAAGGAAGATCAGCCTGGCAGAGGCAGTGATTATGGATTGTAAGGGAGATAGACGACAGATATGGTGGATGGAGTTGCAATAGTCAAAGTGGGAAATGATGATAGTGTGGATTAAAGTCTTAGCTGTGTCTTGTGTGAGGAAGTGGCAGATTTTGGAGATGTTTTTAAAGGCGGAAGCGGCAGGAATTGGCCAAAGACTGTATGTGGGGAGTGAAATAGAGATTTGAGCCAAGTGTGACCAAAGGTTGGGGTAATAATTTGCATTTTGCTGCATACTTTTAATATTTTTTTATGCATACTATTAATACAACTTCTAAAGTGTAGATTCATTACTATTTTTACTTTATATTTTCAAAAAATTTTAAACTGATTATTTTAAAAGTATTATCATTTATTTGTAGAGCGCCAACACATACTGCAACACCAATTCTTTTATTGAGCACTATATTGTAAAATGTGTCCATCACATATAGAGATGTAGGGTAAACCACCTTAGCAATAGACACAGCTCTCGCTATATAGATAAGTAATGGAGTTTCAAATGTATATATGTGCGGTTTTAATTTTGATCACATCTTGTGACATGTTTCGTTTTTTTTCCCCCCTTTTCTGATTTTTATTTTCCCCCTTCTCTCTCGCTCACCTCTACTAGCCACAGATGATGATAGAGACTTTTAAGCTTGTGTCATGGAATGTGGGCGGCATAACCTCTCCAATAAAAAGGAAGGCCATAATTAAGCAATTAGGTAAATCCAAACCTGATATCGCCTTCCTACAAGAAATCCATCTTAAAGCGATAGAAATAGCCAAACTTAAAACTAGATGGGTTGGAGAAGTTATTGCCATCCCACATGATTCCCGGAAAAGAGGTGTAGCAATCCTTTTTAATAAACACTTAGAATATAAGATTGAAGTTAGCCACTTAGATCCTGAAGGATGCTTTCAAATCTTAGAGATTTTACTTAATAAATCATGCTTTATTCTTTGTAATATATATGGCCCAAATAGTGTTGACAGGGTGTTCTTTAACGACATGACAGTCATATTACATAAGTATATCGGTCAAAACCTAATAGTTGCAAGTGATCTCAACCTGATTGTAGCACCGAATTTAGATAGATTAAACAAAAAAGTACCAATTAAAAAGGGACAGGAAGACCCACATACTACAGAAGTTTTGTTTTCAGTTAGGATTGCTGGACATTTGGCGTATTCAGAACTCAGACCTTAGATCTTATACCTCCATTTCTAAAGGACATCAGTACCTATCTAGGATTGGCATGTTCCTTATTTCAGAATCATTAATTAGTCTTAATCTTAAAGCTGACAGTAAAGATATCGTAATTTCAGATCACACTATTATATCACTAGATTCAGATGCATGTTCCTTACAATCAGCTAACAAACACAACATTTATTTTCCTAAATATCTAGTTAATAATATTAATTTTCAAAATTGGCTAAGAGGTAAATGGAGAAAATTTTATAGCTATAACTCTACATATTCAGAGAAGGCTGAGGTGTTTGGGGAAACAGCCAAGGCTGTGCTACGGGGAGAAATTAAAGCCTATATGTGTCGACTTAAAAAAAAAAAAAAGAGTTAAGCAACGTGAAATCCAATTGTCCAATCAGGTCAAAAATTTCTATAAAGCCTATCTAGATAATCCTACTAAGTCACGGTGGGCTGGTAATGTGAACGCTAAGACGCTAAGAGATATCTTAATTAAACAAAAAACAGCCCAGGAGAATCTTAGACAAAGAGTCTTATTTGGGGGTCATGTGGGCAGGTCAGCTAAATTTCTTGCCAGGATCACCAAACCAGTTTCCAGAAATATAATTTCCGCCATTAGAAGAGGCGATGGTAGATTCACAAGCAACTCAGAAATTGAAAGGGTTTTTTTTTTATTTCTTTAAAGACCTATATAAATTTGATGGATCAGACCCAGTCAAGAAAAAGGAATTCTGGGACAATATTAAACTAACTAAACTTTCTTTAGAAATTATGTCAGAAATCAATATGCCCATCTCCATGTCCGAAATATCAGAAGGTATTAAGTCAGCAAAGCTAAGCAAAGCGGCTGGTCCAGACCTTCTCCCTATAGAATTTTACAGAGCTCTGCAGGAACAAATTACTCCAACCTTACATAAGATATTCAATTTTTATTTTTCAGAGAATACTAAGGGTTCTCCGTATTTTGCTGCCTCTAACATTTCCTTAATCCTCAAAAAAAAAAAAAGTCCCAGATCTCCCACCCTCATACAGACCTATCTCACTGCTGAATGCCGACTATAAACTCCTTACATCTATCGTAGCCAATAGACTAAAACCTCATTTAGGTATCATAATACACAAGAATCAAACAGGATTTATGCTCAGGAGAAACCCAGTGAAAAATATGCGGAAGGCTATGTTAGTATTGGATTTTTTTCTGGAACAAATTTAAATTTTCCAAACGTAGAGATTTAGCTGACCAGGCCTTATTGGAAGTTGGCGCGGAGAAAGCCTTCGATCGCATTAGTTGGGATCATCTTTTTATTTTCTTTGGAACAATTTGGTTTGACAGGCTATTTCAATAATTTTACAGTTCCCCAATATCTGCTTTAATTATTAATAATTCCATCTCCCAGCACTTGACTCTACAAAGGGGCACCAGACAAGGTTGCCCGCTTTCTCCACTTCATTTTATTATTTCATTAGAGCCATTGGCGATCCTTTTGCGTCAAAATCTTGAAGGAATCCAATTAGGCGGATACAAGCTGGTTTTATCACTCTAGGCAGATGATCTACTACTATTTTTAAGTAATCTTAAAAGGGACAGTCAACACCAGAATTTTTTGTTTTAAAAGATAGATAAATCCTTAATTACCAATTCCCCAGTTTTCCATAACCAACACAGTTATAATTACAGACATCCCAACCTGCAAAAACTAATTTCAGGGAGGTGGCTTCTCCTGCTACTGCGCCGCTCCCCCACCAGTTATATATTGGACACCTTGAAACCCTAAATAAGATAGAGACTTATCATTAAAGTAGCTTCCCACTAAAGTCACATTAAATAAAGTAGCTTTATTGCACAACCACATACAACAAACCAATTTTCCAGTGATCGTACGGTTGTTGAATGCTTAAATATTTTAGAATACGAAGTTTAATTACATGCAGTAAATAAGGTAGTATTTGTTTTTTGTTTTGTTTTGGTTACTGATGCATGCTTTGAGGGTTCTATAACGTCCCAGCAACTAAAGGCATTCCTTAAATAAACACTTTTCCTGATTTGGGCCACATTGGATCATGGTACTTGGAGTTTCAGGGAGATTGCATTTGATTTGCTGGCATCAAGGAGCCACTATTACAATCAGGGAGACTCCCTGAACTTCAGGGAGAGTTGGGATGTCTGTAATTATACACGTTTTACCTCTGTAATTACCTTGTATCTAAGCCTCAGGTACAACTTGCAATGGTAGATGAATACAGCACTTAGTGTAAAGGTGGTGCACGGTGTGGGAGGTAGCTGCAATCACCTCTGTGATAATGCATTCGTAGTAACACCAGCACCAATATCTTGAGTTCCAATATTTTTATTAGAGGTTACATAAAAAGCAACGTTTCGTGGTGAACCCACTTAATCATGCTACTTGTATCACATTGTTTCAAACAATTTATATCTTTCTTTGGCGCCAACTGGCTTCAATTTTGGCAGTTTTGCACCCCCTAGTGGTTACCAATAGTAATGTGTATACAAAAGTGTTAAAAACAAATGTATATGACTAAACAGATTATATATGGCAATTATAAATGTACAAGTACTTTAACATTACTGTGCATACTTATATTATCACAAATATTTAACATACTTATATTGATTTTTCAATTTTAATATCTTATTATAATATAATCTCAAATAATGTAAACACATAGGTAAAGTATCTTTGTTGTTTTTGACTTATCATATAAAGAAAATTTCTATACCAAGAAATCTTTTCATATAGCGAACTCTTATCATATAGTGAATTTTAATTCTGCATATAGTTATAATTTGAATGGTAATAATGTTAAAGTCATAATTTCATGGTTTAAGGGAATTTCTTTAAGAAAAACAATTAAGATCAAAATCCCTGTTCAACCCCCTGGGAATAAGAGTATCCAATTGATATATCCATCTCATCTCTTGTTGTTGGAGGATTTTTTCTCTATTAGTCCCATTGCGCTGAACAGGGATGTGTTGTATGATCTGCCAGCGTAGCTGGCTTACACTATGTCCTTTTTCTAAAAAGTGTTTGGAAAGGGGTGCCTCCAAATTCTTTTTCCTTATGTTTGACCTATGCTGACTCAATCTATCCTTTACTTTCTGTGTGGTCTCTCCTAAGTAATACATAGAACATGGGCATTTTATGAGATAGACTACGTAACTAGTGTCACAAGTGTAAAATCCCCTGATGTTGTAACGTCTGCCATTATGTGGATGATAGAAGTTTGGACCTTTTATAACTGAATTACAACTAACACATCCTAGGCAGGGGTAACAGCCATTCCTCTTTGCTTGCATGTATGTTTGTGTATCTTTTCTCTCTGATCCCACATCACTTCTTACAAGGTGGTCCCGGATATTCTTTACCCTCCTATATGCCATTAAGGGGTAATCCCTAAACTGTTCAATACTAGGGTTACAATCCTTAAGTATATGCCAATGCTTTTTTATGGCTTTTGCTACAGCTTGGCTATGTGGGCTATGTTGAGACACAAATACTAGTCTATCTTGTTCTTTAGTTTTTTCTTTAGGTGCCCTAGGTGTGGTGATATCTTTAATTGTTTCACTCAACAATTGTGTAGGATATCCTCTCTGTTTAAATTTGTTTGACATTTCCAACAGCCTTCTATCCTTCACTTCTGGTGTACTTACTATTCTCTGTACCCTTAATAATTGACTCTTGGGTAATGAGTTGATAAGGCCTTTTGGATGGAAGCTGTTATATTCCAATAAGGTGTTCCTATCGGTCTCTTTTGAAAAGATATCTATGTCTAGTCTGTTATGTCCTTTAGTGATCTTAGTGTCAAGAAATGTTATACTCTCTTCACTATATTTCAAGGAAAATTGTAAGCCCCTTACCATAGTATTAAGTTCTCTTGTGAATTCTTCTAGTTCTCCAATGCTGCCCCACCACACGCCAAACACATCATCTATATAGCGCCACCATACTGTGCCATACTGTCTAAATAGATGATTTTCATAAACTTGGCGCTCTTCAAACTCATTCATATAGAGGTTGGCGTATGATGGGGCAACATTGGAGCCCATGGCTGTACCCCTTATCTGTATGTACCAGTCATCCTGGAAAAGAAAGAAATTCCAGTATAGTACCAGACGCAGTAAATTTTCCAAAAAACAACATTGTATTTGTGAATAGCCACCACTGACCATCAGCACTTTTCTTATAATTGCAATACCTGTTTCGTGACTTATAGAGGTATATAAACTTTTAACATCCATTGTGTAAAGTATATATCTATCAGACTGCAATTCTAAAGATTTTATTTTATCCAAAAAATGACCTGTGTCTTTCAGATAACTGGCCATTTTTACCACTTCTGGTTGTAGCAGTTTATCTAGGTACATTGCTATATTGGTATATACTGAACCTACACATGACACAATAGGCCTGCCTGGTGGTCTAGTGGGGTCTTTATGGATTTTGGGGACCGTATAGAAAATAGGTATTTTTGGGTCCTCTACCTGCAAATAATTAGCCAATTTCTTATCAATTATTAACTGATTTTCTGCCCATTTCACAATATGGTTGATTTCTTTTTGTATTGCACCAAGGGGGTTGCTAGATATTTTCCTATAAGTGGAGGTGTCACTGAGCTGGTCTCTTATTTCACTAACATAATAATGTTTATCCATCACTACTGTGGCACCTCCCTTATCGGCCCCCTTAAGTACAATACTATTATCACTCTTTAAACTTTTTAATGCCTGCTGATCCTGTTTAAAAAAATTGATAGGCTTGAACTTTACGTTGTTTTGTTTTTTTACTTTATTTTTGAGTGATGCAATTTCTAAATCCACCAGTTTAGTGAATGTATTAAGGCTATGGTTGGCTAAATTAGGGTTAAAGTGACTCTTCTTTCTAAGCCCCAAATTATCCAAATTTAACATATTGTGTTCTTGATCTTTTTTTCGGTTGTCAATGGAAATATCGTGCATCTCATTAAACCAAATTTTTAACTTTACATTTCTGTAAAATTTATGCAAGTCTTTAGTTACCAGGACTTAAATTTTTTCGAATTAACTAAAGACTTGCATAAATTTTACAGAAATGTAAAGTTAAAAATTTGGTTTAATGAGATGCACGATATTTCCATTGACAACCGAAAAAAAGATCAAGAACACAATATGTTAAATTTGGATAATTTGGGGCTTAGAAAGAAGAGTCACTTTAACCCTAATTTAGCCAACCATAGCCTTAATACATTCACTAAACTGGTGGATTTAGAAATTGCATCACTCAAAAATAAAGTAAAAAAACAAAACAACGTAAAGTTCAAGCCTATCAATTTTTTTAAACAGGATCAGCAGGCATTAAAAAGTTTAAAGAGTGATAATAGTATTGTACTTAAGGGGGCCGATAAGGGAGGTGCCACAGTAGTGATGGATAAACATTATTATGTTAGTGAAATAAGAGACCAGCTCAGTGACACCTCCACTTATAGGAAAATATCTAGCAACCCCCTTGGTGCAATACAAAAAGAAATCAACCATATTGTGAAATGGGCAGAAAATCAGTTAATAATTGATAAGAAATTGGCTAATTATTTGCAGGTAGAGGACCCAAAAATACCTATTTTCTATACGGTCCCCAAAATCCATAAAGACCCCACTAGACCACCAGGCAGGCCTATTGTGTCATGTGTAGGTTCAGTATATACCAATATAGCAATGTACCTAGATAAACTGCTACAACCAGAAGTGGTAAAAATGGCCAGTTATCTGAAAGACACAGGTCATTTTTTGGATAAAATAAAATCTTTAGAATTGCAGTCTGATAGATATATACTTTACACAATGGATGTTAAAAGTTTATATACCTCTATAAGTCACGAAACAGGTATTGCAATTATAAGAAAAGTGCTGATGGTCAGTGGTGGCTATTCACAAATACAATGTTGTTTTTTGGAAAATTTACTGCGTCTGGTAATATACTGGAATTTCTTTCTTTTCCAGGATGACTGGTACATACAGATAAGGGGTACAGCCATGGGCTCCAATGTTGCCCCATCATACGCCAACCTCTATATGAATGAGTTTGAAGAGCGCCAAGTTTATGAAAATCATCTATTTAGACAGTATGGCACAGTATGGTGGCGCTATATAGATGATGTGTTTGGCGTGTGGTGGGGCAGCATTGGAGAACTAGAAGAATTCACAAGAGAACTTAATACTATGGTAAGGGGCTTACAATTTTCCTTGAAATATAGTGAAGAGAGTATAACATTTCTTGACACTAAGATTACTAAAGGACATAACAGACTAGACATAGATATCTTTTCAAAAGAGACCGATAGGAACACCTTATTGGAATATAACAGCTTCCATCCAAAAGGCCTTATCAACTCATTACCCAAGAGTCAATTATTAAGGGTACAGAGAATAGTAAGTACACCAGAAGTGAAGGATAGAAGGCTGTTGGAAATGTCAAACAAATTTAAACAGAGAGGATATCCTACACAATTGTTGAGTGAAACAATTAAAGATATCACCACACCTAGGGCACCTAAAGAAAAAACTAAAGAACAAGATAGACTAGTATTTGTGTCTCAACATAGCCCACATAGCCAAGCTGTAGCAAAAGCCATAAAAAAGCATTGGCATATACTTAAGGATTGTAACCCTAGTATTGAACAGTTTAGGGATTACCCCTTAATGGCATATAGGAGGGTAAAGAATATCCGGGACCACCTTGTAAGAAGTGATGTGGGATCAGAGAGAAAAGATACACAAACATACATGCAAGCAAAGAGGAATGGCTGTTACCCCTGCCTAGGATGTGTTAGTTGTAATTCAGTTATAAAAGGTCCAAACTTCTATCATCCACATAATGGCAGACGTTACAACATCAGGGGATTTTACACTTGTGACACTAGTTACGTAGTCTATCTCATAAAATGCCCATGTTCTATGTATTACTTAGGAGAGACCACACAGAAAGTAAAGGATAGATTGAGTCAGCATAGGTCAAACATAAGGAAAAAGAATTTGGAGGCACCCCTTTCCAAACACTTTTTAGAAAAAGGACATAGTGTAAGCCAGCTACGCTGGCAGATCATACAACACATCCCTGTTCAGCGCAATGGGACTAATAGAGAAAAAATCCTCCAACAACAAGAGATGAGATGGATATATCAATTGGATACTCTTATTCCCAGGGGGTTGAACAGGGATTTTGATCTTAATTGTTTTTCTTAAAGAAATTCCCTTAAACCATGAAATTATGACTTTAACATTATTACCATTCAAATTATAACTATATGCAGAATTAAAATTCACTATATGATAAGAGTTCGCTATATGAAAAGATTTCTTGGTATAGAAATTTTCTTTATATGATAAGTCAAAAACAACAAAGATACTTTACCTATGTGTTTACATTATTTGAGATTATATTATAATAAGATATTAAAATTGAAAAATCAATATAAGTATGTTAAATATTTGTGATAATATAAGTATGCACAGTAATGTTAAAGTACTTGTACATTTATAATTGCCATATATAATCTGTTTAGTCATATACATTTGTTTTTAACACTTTTGTATACACATTACTATTGGTAACCACTAGGGGGTGCAAAACTGCCAAAATTGAAGCCAGTTGGCGCCAAAGAAAGATATAAATTGTTTGAAACAATGTGATACAAGTAGCATGATTAAGTGGGTTCACCACGAAACGTTGCTTTTTATGTAACCTCTAATAAAAATATTGGAACTCAAGATATTGGTGCTGGTGTTACTACGAATGCAGTATCTAAGCCTCAGCAGACTGCCCCCTTATTTCAGTTCTTTTGACAGACTTTTAGCCAATCAGAGCTGACTCCATGGTAAATTCACGTGCATGAGCTCAATGTTATCTATATGAAACACGTGAACTAATGCCCTCTAGTGGTGAAAAACTTTTAAAATGCATATAGATTAGAGGCGGCCTTCAAGATTTAAGAAATTAGCATATGAACCTCCTAGGTTTAGCTTTCAACTAAGAGTACCAAGAGAACAAAGCAAAATTGGTGATAAAAGTAAATTGGAAAGTTGTCTAAAATTACATGTCCTATGTGAATCATGAAAGTTATTTTGGGACTTGACTGTCCCTTTAAGGCGAATTTGCCGCGACTATTTGATGATATACATAGGTTTGGTGTAATTTCAGGTTATAAAATTAAATTTGTCAAAATCAGAACTCCTTTGGTTATATAAAAAGACTGATAACAATATCAATCATCCATTCACAGATTACTTATTTAGGCATAATATTTAAGTGCCAATCCTGAGGACTGGTATAGCTTAAATTTTCCCAAATGCTTTAATAACTGTAAAAAAAAAAATATATTAGATGACTGGTTTAACTTACCTATATCTTTGACAGCTCGTGCCATGCTGATTAAAACCTGTTTCCCAAACTATTATATTTAATCCAAAATATCCCGGTGCCTATCCATAAAGTCGATATTCAAATGTTCAATAAACCCAGTTCCAGGTTCATATGGAAAGGCGCCAAAGCTCGGATAGCTATACATCGTCTTATAAATACCAAGCTTACTGCAGGACTGGCCTCACTAAAATAGTCATAGATTGGATTACTGAAAAGAAACAGGTCAATTTTCTGACATGCGAGTCTAATCTTGTTGCCCCCTTCCATTTGAATGCATTATTGCATTGCCCAATAACTTTGCTACCATCTACCGTTTTTAGCCTAATGACCTTTAAAACCTTGTCGTAGCATGGCAGAAATACTGTTCTGAATCTTGCTGCTCACCATATGTCTTGAAATTCCTCCCAATTACGGCAACCCTAATTTTCCTCCAGGGCTGTCAAATGTAGCTTTCAGACAGTGGCTGAGTAAAGGTTTAAAGAGGGTTAGTCAAATATTAAGACCTGATTTCGTTCCAGAAACATTTAGCGATTTATGCAGGAAATTTGGACTATCAAAAAGAGACTTTTATGCATTTCTACAGTTAAGGCATTATATTTCTGAACTGAAACAAAATTTTGGTTTAGATTGGTCTCTTGGTGCGTTGCATAGCAGAATCAATTTATATCAAGCTGGCATATATTCCATTTCCTCTCTTTACTAAATCAACGCCTCTCGTTTGAGCAATCAGTATAGTAGCCAAATAGATAAAATATTTCCCAGACATCAATATGCAGGCAGTATCAGATAGCTTTAAAATAACAGATAAAGCCTGGGTTCTGACGGCGTGGAGAGAGTCCCAGATAAAGATAAGATTGGCAGTCTATTTAACACCAGAGATTCTGTCCAGATGGTACAAGTCAAATATTTTATGCTCAAGATGTAGTGCGACCCATGCTGGCCTTTTTTCATTGTTTTTGGGGATGTCCCAAAATTATGCCGTTCTGGGCTAAAATTATGTACTGGATGAATTGTATTAACTTTAGCTTTCCGCATTCGACCATATGATGTTTTTTTCTTAGCCAAATTTCAAGGTGTTTACAAAAACTTTAGCTTAATTAATACAATTCTGTTTATAGCTCGTAACCTTATTTTAAGGTAATGGAAAGCACATTCTGTCCCCAAGTTTGCAGAGCTTAAACAAGCTTTGATTACACAATATACGCTAGAACAGTACAATTTACAGAACCCTACTAATGCGCAACTAGCGGTATTTTTAAAAAAAAATGGACAGAGTTTATTCTCATCCTGCCAGAGACGGCACAAATTCAATTAGTTAAACCATTGGTTAAATCATCCTATGTTTAACTGAACGTGTATGCTGGGCATCTACGTAATTCATGGCTGGGCTCTGAGAGTGATTGAGAGAGGAGGGTTCCCCCCTTCTTGTCTGTTTTCTTCCTTTCCCCTTCTGTCTCCTTTTCTTTTTCCCTTTTTTTTTCTTCTCTTCCTTGTTTAAATACTCCAGGATACAATCTAACCCTGTCTTCTTAATGAGAAATTATACATTGTGAACAATAATGGGTAGTCCCCGTTAGGGGAAGATTTCGGTGTAAAGATTGTTAATCTGTAATTTTGTAAAATCAATTCCAATTCTGGAGACAGATGGTCTACATTGACGGTCCATTGGTGACCCTCATTTATTTGCATTTAACTTGGTTTCACTTGGGTCTTGCGTGGCGCCATATTACTTTGTTATGTTTTTTTATGTTTATCTTGTTTTTCTTTTACCTTGATTATAGGTTCTCTCCGAGTATGAAAAGATTACAATGTATGCAACATAAAGCCGCTTAATATTTTTATATAATTTAAAAAATTCCATTTTTGGAGATAGATGGTCTATATGCACAGTCTGCCTTGGACATTCATATATCTTTTTGTAATTTAGTATTGTTTGGGTCCTGCGCGTTGCCATTTTATTATGCTGTGTTTGTGTCTCCATTCTTGGTTATAAATAAAAATTAAAAAAAAAAAAAAAAGACACAGCTCTGAAAGTATCCTGTGATTGGCTTTGTAGCACTGGCGGACCTTTTTAAAATAATCTCACGTGAGTGGATAGCCTTAGGGAACCTGAGCATTACAGCATTTTACTGTTGCACTATTTGCCCCTTTTAATGATTTGACCAAGAAGTAAAAATTATTTTAAAAAAAGAAAGTTTTATATCTGCATTTATCATAAGGGATTTTGCTCAATAAAAAAAGATTAGAAAATATACTGTTAACTGAAAGTGTTTACAAAAATAAATTAAGGGAGATCAATTTGCTGTACATCATGTGCAAATTAGTGGCCAACAGTATTCCTCAACTATCATAATGCACTTTATTGAAATATACCTCATAAAACTATTGTGCCCCCACAATATAACAGCTTACACCATTACTTCTGTTTATCTTTTCTCACTAGTTTTCCCAATAGTTTACAACTTTATGACAGGTTACTTCCTCAAAACCTTCTTTATTATCGTAGTTTACCTCATAACACTCTACCTTCTCCCAAACTATTATTATCGGAAAAGCCCTTACGTCACAGGTAAACCTGGCCGTACCTTAGTTTTAACCTTGAATTCTTGAAATATTTCCGCATAAAATCAGTTAAAGCATAATTAACAGTCTTAAGCAATGTTATTTAGTTTTGGGCTTCTACTCCCCAGGTAGGACTGTCAAGCAGACTGGCACTCCCTACCAGACCTTGGCGGGCGGCAACACCAAGATGAGGTGCGAAGAACTACAATTCCCGGCATGCCCAGCGCAGACCCAGCCAGCCAGCCCCCAGCTGAAGCATGCATGCAGCAGACACAGCCAGGGAATTTAAAACAAAAGAGTTTCCCTACTGCACGCTGGCCTGGGCCGTCCCCGAGTTCGCTTTGCCAGGCGTGGCTAGGGTGGTGGTCTCCCAGAAGCAGACAGGGGGCTGGCCAGATAAGGGGAGGAGGTGGGCGGAGGAGGGGTAGCCCCCCTTCCCTCACTCTCTCTCTCCCTCTCTCTCTCTCCTCTGCTTCTGTCTTTCTTTCCCATTCTTTGTTCCCAAGTCTTTGTTAGCCATGCCTAGCCTGGTGGTATCAGGGATGATGGAGACTCGGAATGGGGGCATGACAGATCTGACCAAGGACAGAGTGCTGGAAGATGACCGGGCTCTGCAGATTGCTCTGGACCAACTCTGCCTACTGGGTTTGGGGGAGCCGGAGGAGGACAGCAACAATAACAACAACAGCAGCAACAGTAACCCCCCAAAAGGGGAGAGCAAGTTGTGCGCCCTGTACAAAGAGGCAGAGCTAAGACTCAAGAGTTCCAATACCACAGAGTGTGTCCCTGTGCCCAGCTCGGAACACGTGGCTGAGATTGTGGGTAGGCAAGGTAAGTGGTCCTGCTGTACCCCTTGCACAACACTGGCACTGCCATCCTGGAAGAACTGCTCTTGGTTGGGATCTTTTGTTGTCTTCCTGATCTTAGCTTACTCTGCATACTTGCAAACCCCACACGCTCACATATTGTTTTGTTATGGTTTTCTTTGTGCTCATCTTCCTCTGATAAGATTTGTATTTAACATTATTTTATATATATATTTAATTGATTAACTAAAGCACTAGAAAAGATGAGTTGAAAATGAACCCAAAATTTCTGTCCTTAACAGGAAACCCATGATATCAGGCCTGGGTCCTATTGTTTGGAAGGATGGGACTTTGTCACACCCCCACTGATGCTGCTATGTTCAGATGCAGGGACATGACAAAAACCACATGTGCCAATCCCCATGCCTTTTCCTTTGTGCTCTTTTATAGTAGAAACTGAGTGTGTCTGAATTTTTTTTTGTCATAAAATAGCAAAACATGATTTTGGGTGTTATCAATTTTAGTATATTTATTTTTGTATATGGGAAATATTTTTCTTCCTGTCATAATAAATAGAACCTTGGGAACTTCATGATATGAGATCTGGAGTAAGACGGTAAAGTTTATGTAAGACTTTGAAATCAAGGACCTATTTTTGCCAATGGGTGTAATAGGGGGATGCTTTTCTTCATTTGGGTACGAAGGGAAGGTTTTGCACTGGGTTCTCAAATGCCATATTGCTGTAGATGTTTGGAATTGGTGAGTTGACCCCTGAAGTTTTCTAAGCCCAGAGTTAAAAGGTTGTTTCCATGTTAGCCATACTTCTGTTGTAAATTTCACTTACAGGCTTTGTTCTCAGTTCTCTTGGAGGTAGAATGATTCAGGGAGAAACTGTAGAGTTAACCCAGATGGTTGCCACACCCACTTTCCCCTTGGTCTCTAAAGCCGTTCTCCCAGATCTGTAGAGGATGATGTGGGCACTTTAATGACTAAAGATTAGCCCATGTACCAGTAACTTAACCATAGTATGCACAAGGTTACCTAACTTATGTGAGGCTGCTTGCCAATGAAAAGTTTCATCAGTCAGTTTCACTCTGCTTGTTATCTTTTGTTTTGACCAGAACAATGAAAATATTTTATTGTATGTGGTGCAAAGAAAATCCATGAATAATGTGATGAGAAATATTTATAAAAAAACATCTAAAATATGAAAAAAATGCAGAGCTTGACTTTTATTTGTTTTTAAAAGCGTTTAAGCAGAGCCAGGATTCCTTTTCTACGGAGCTTGCAGTCTAAGTCTGGAACGTTTAGCGAATTTAAAAAAAACTATATTTTTAGGTTTACTTTATTAAAATGTTTTGTTTCATCACCTAATTAATAGCTTGCCCTGGTCTTCTGCTACATCATAAAGTAACTTTGTTGAGTTCAAATGCACTGGTAAAATCAAGAGAGCTGGTCACTTACGTCTTTGATGTCAGGTTGAAGTTGTTTATGGCAGATATAGTACCCAGTGGATGGACAGGGACAATGTTTATGCTCCCCCCCCCCCCAAAAAAAAACAAAACAGGTTACAAAAATATTAAAGGTGGTAGAAGATTAAGTATGTCTAGTATTGAGGGAGAAGCATCATGCTTTGGGTAATTGCACCAACCAAAACCTGGGACAGGCTATGGGAACAATCATGGGGTTTAACTGTTAGGGTTTTTGCTTGCAGGATGGAGACTTCATAAAGAAGTGGGTGTATCTAGAGATTTACACACAGAAAGTAACAGTTACACTCTGCGGATATTTGGATGGTGATGTTTTTTTTTTTTTCTCCATACTGCTTTGGAGCGCAATATGTTCCCCATATCTGAGCTTATCACCTCTCTGGATTGATTCTGTGTTTGCCAAGAGCTTTTTACATAATATTTTTACATTGATCTTTGGTGAATTTGTGGTATAACTCCCATCATCACTATCTAAAAGTGGCCTTCAATTGTTTCCATCCACTGTTTTGAAGAATATTTCATTGTGCCAGTTTGCTGCACCACTTGGAATCAGTTTATTTGTATTCTGCTTAAAAACCCAACCCTGTGCTTGTCTCTTGTATTGATTATGATTTATTTAAAAATCACAAAAAATGTGTGTGGGGAAGAATTTAAATAAAAAAATAATAATAAAATATATATATCACAATTTTAATTAGAGGAGGGGAATGAAAATGAGACCAGCCCCCAAACGCACCAGTGCTTCTAAAGGCAAATGATAGACTGAGGTTGAATTATGGAGCACATGAGCTGTCAAGTTGAGAGTGTCTTTGTTCACTTCGACACGTGTATCGTTGGCACTGTATGTAAATAAACTGCAGTTGTACTTGCAATTAAAAGCAAACCTCACTAAAACAAGGATATTAGGTGTAAAGTGCTGTTAAAAGAGAACATGAGGTATCATTTTGGGTACCCTATAATAAGAAATCTGTGCACGTAGTATGAAAATACAGCACAAAGAGTGGTGTTTTCTTTTTTTGGGGGGGCACTCTGTTGGTTCACATGGACATTTTGTTTTTATTATGCTGTGTTCTAGCAGACAATGTGTTACTAAGCTTAGTAACTGTTCTGGAGCAGGGTGAATTTTTGCATTTCTTACTGTGTATTTTGTCAAGATTTCTATTGATTCGAAAGCTGACAGATGTTTTCGGATGTCTTCCAATGTTTTAATGTGTCCAGTTCCTTAAAAAAAAATATATATTTATATACATACATGACAGACAATGGAAGCAGACTGTTATCTCAAATTGGTATATGTTTAAAAAAATGTCTGTGCCATTTGCTGAATTTTTTTATCTTTTTTTTTTTTTTTTTAAAGGGGGGTTATAATAACTGTGCATAATATTCCTGCCCCCTT